>NC_080539.1:266504040-266804040 GCF_028640845.1 Ahaetulla prasina | reverse complement strand
TCTTTGCTTCTGCGGACAAAAGCAGTTCCAATTATGTATTTTTAAAACAGCATAAAATGGTTTCTTCTGCTTTATTTGGTGCAATTTTAAACATATTTTCTAGTTAAGAATTGAGAGAATTTAAGTGGAAGGAAATCTACTTAAGATTGCAATTTTAGTCAATTTCACTGGAATAATGAAAGTTTATTTATGCAGGGGGTTAAGTTGTATAATTTTAGGGATGTTCCCAAATTCATTCAATTCTGGCTCTTGAAATGCAGGATTAAGTATGATTCTTGGCTGAGATATGAAAAAATTGCTGCCAATGAGAAAATGCAGAGAACTAAAAAAAAAACCCAAACTAATATATATGAAGCATCTCCTGTAAAGTTTCAGTCATTCCATTTCTCAGATTGCATAGCATACATTGTTTCCTCAAGTGCTTATTCCTTTAAAACAAACACAGAAAAATTTAGCAAGATCGTATCATGAAGAAAACCCACTGAAACGTTAAGAAAAGGTCTTTACTTTAATGTACGTCCAGCTGACCATAGAAAATATTTTACTTAAATTTCAACATTTTGTTCTTGTAGTGTTTGAAGTTCTTCAGCTTTGCGATTCACTTCGAGATGATATCCTTCCAGAGCATGGAGTTCGGTTTGAAGATCATGAAGGTAAAGAACTGCCTGGCCTTTGTCTTGGCTTCTCTTTTTAGTTGCTAATACAAAACACTACAGTAGCAATCTAATTTGATTCCTGAGAGTTTATATGGATGATAGTCTGTATAGGCTGTAGTAATGACATATTTAAGCATTTAAAAGATCTTTTTTTATTTTCTCCTAGGACTTCCAACTGTGGTCAAGCTTGTAGACAGAGACACTTTGTTAAAAGAAAGAGAAGAAAAGGAAAAGGTTCTACATTTTATTCTTTGAATTATTTTTATATACATTTAATTTAATTTAGAATAATCCATCATTTATGCATAAGCTTGCAACAGAAATGTAGTCAGATGTCTCTATACTTGTTTATCTACGAGTACAAATTTTTCTAGGGATTTGGGGGCTAATCCATACATGCTATTTGCTAGAGCAAGAAGATGCCCCCTTAATCTACTTATGACATCATGAGGACTATGCCCTCATAATTTCATCCCCATTTCATTCCTCGTGTGCTGCTACTATAATTGAGCTCATCTATCTTATCCTCTTCTTTTTCCTTCCACCATTCCCAGCATTATAGACTTCTCCAGAAAGCTACGTCCATGTGATATTCTCACCAAGTGTCCAATTCCAATCCATTTTAATTCATTGATCTCTAAAATGACAATGTGCAGTCAACTAATTTAATTTTTTATTGTGTTGAGTTTTCTCATGTTCATACTTCTTCCAGTTCATGTTCTCCTGCAATTCAATCTTTGCCACTTCAAATTTGCTTTTCCTTCATGACAAGACATAACACCATTGGTACTCCAAAAGATTGTCAACATTTCCTCTGCCATATATTGTCATCTTACTTGAGGGGCCTACAAGTATATTATCAGTCACTTTTTCTTGGAAAAACATAGGACTGGTTTACCACTGCCTTATTCCATGTGAGATTATGTTTTTGCTGTTATTAGAGTGATCATTCACTTCCAGCATCTTCCTGTATCATCGTTACCCCAGTACAGCTGTTCGTTTTGATTGAGCAGGTAGACTGTTCTTCATGAATATACCCTCTGCTGCAATGATGCAGAATAATCAGACTTGAAGGATGGGGAATATATGTATACAGTGCAGTGATTTTAATACCTTTTTTAAAATAGTAATCATTCTTTATTATGATTTCACCTAGATCGAAGAAGAAAAAAAGAAGAAAAAACAAGAAGCAGCTAAGAAGAAACAAGAACAAGAGGTAAATAACCTATATCATGAACTGAATGGTAGGCAGTGATATCAGTCACTACAAATTTTGAAGATAATTTTGTTTTCAGTGTTCAAGTCATTCTACAGTGTAAAGACTTTTGTGCTTTCACATAGCATGCTTGTGATATTAATGTGAACATCTATTTCTATCTGAAGATTTTGAAGTGTTGATCAAAGTTTATTTTTAGCCGAAGGTTGGGCATGTTTATCACAATGTAAGCAACAAAAAATGTGGCAATGGTACAGGTACTCCTATTTATCCCCACAATTAGGACCAGAACTTTCATTGCTAAGTGATGCAGATGTTAAGTGATGCACACCTAATTTTATGACCTTTTTTGCCTCAGTCATTAAGCAAATCACCACAGTTGTTAATCAGATCACATAGTTGTTAAGTAAATCTGTTTTCCCCATTGGTTTTGCTTGTCGGAAGCCCATAGGAAGGGTGCAAATGGTGATCATGTGACCCCAGGACACTGCAAGTGTCATTAAAATACATACTGTGCCAAGGACTAAATTTTGAACATGTGACCACAGGGACAGTGGCAGTCGTAAATGTGAGGACTAGTAATATGTTAGTTTTTTCAATACCATTGTAACCTTGAACAGTCTTTAGAATGTTATAATTCAAGGACTGTTATATTATTAATTTATTTCTGAATTAAAATATTTTAATTATAATATCTGTAAAATATCTTTATTTTACAGGCAGCAAAACTTGCGAAAATGAAAGTTCCACCTGGAGAGATGTTTAAATCTGAGCACGACAAGTATTCCAAATTTGATGAAAATGTAAGAATACTGTAACTTTTTTTTAAAAAAACCCACAAACACTTGATTCAGAATTCAGGAATGAGGGAAAAACCTGGTAAAATGCTGTAATAAGAATGATATAATAATCCTTGCAATTATTTCAAATGTTTAAAGTGCTTAACAAATGTAATTAGTTATAAACCTTATAATGCAGCAATTTTGTAAGATAACAGCGCCAATATTATCCACCATATGTCAAGAGTGACCAAAAGTGGCTTGTTCAAGGCCATCCCCATGATCATTTCATTCATATAAGTATTTGAAACTGAACCTGTTCACTCATTTACATTGAATTAATATTTTCTAGGGGCTTCCAACCCATGATATGGAAGGAAAAGAACTCAGCAAAGGACAGATGAAGAAATTAAAGAAACTGTATGAAGCACAAGAAAAACTGTATAAGGAATTTCTTCTAATGAATCAAAATGGAGTTGCAAACTGAAAATAAAATTTGGACAGTATTTTTCCTAAAGAAATGCAAAAGTTGGGTAACATCAGTGGAAGTAACAAGTTGTTTCTGCACATACTGTGCTGACATATATAATCTAGTTGCAGATAAATAAAACTTTTGTTACAATAATAAAATCCATGTAATGTTTATGCAATACAATCAAGAATAACTAAGAACCAACAAAAACCTAATTTAGTTTTAATCTGAAAATTCACTTATTTCTAAACTAATTTGTGAATTAGAACACACTCAGAAGGAGAAATGTCTACAAAAAGATTTATCTTTAGGAAAACATGAACAAAATATGTTCTAGATAAACTGCATTATATTAGGAAACATACTGAAAACATTACATTATTAAACTGTGCAGGACTTTTCAAGTAGGCTTGTTTTGTAAAGGAAAACAAAAATGGCTGGTATTAATTTAAATCAAAATGAGAAAAATGAGAAAATGAGTCAATGTATAAAACAAATTCATCTTTCCCTAGAATGAAATAATTATTTCTCTAATGAATGACGTGATCAGTTGAATATTATTGTTAAGTGCAAATCTAATTTCACGTATATTTTTTCAGAAATAGGTACCAGTTTATTTTCTGTAACTCACTCCAAGACTGTAACAATTTGCATGTCTTTTTGCAGATTAATGGATTAATAAAATAGAATAAAGTAGAAACCAAGAGTGCTAAAGAACAAGTTGCAAGGAATTGAAACATTATTGCAAAAACTGTTCTTAAAACATACACTCAGAAGCATAGATCCATTTTTTTGCTGTAATTATAGCATTTGTACATAATTTTCAGATTGTTGTTATAACCAACCCAGAATACATTCCCACCAGTGGTGGGTTGCTCCCGGTTCGGTCTGGTTCTATAGAACCGGTAGTAAAACCAGCGGGAGGCTCTGCCCACCCGCCACAACGTCGTCATGGGCAATGTGTGTATGCTCAGAGGTGTGAGTGAAGCGAGCGAGCGCAGTCCTGTTGCAAACGGTAGTAAAGGTAAGTAGAACCTACCCCTGATTCACACCCAACTCTACCAAGTGTTAAGGTTGTTTTGGTCCTATTGAAATTACTTTATAACTCAATAAAATTTCACAAGTCATTCTGATTTTTACAAACTAAAGTCAACATTTCAACAAAATCAACATTTATTCTTGAAAAGTTCCACCTGATTTGCTGCCTGCCCATTAGGACTCTTCTAGTACAATAGTAAATTAGGGGAATTTAAATACTTTGCAATAATAAAAAAATGTGCAGAAAATGGCATTTTCACCTTGTGCGCCAATTGTTCACAGTCATTCATGCTTAGTCACTTCCCATTTGGATTACTGCAATGTGCTTTATATGGGGCTGCCCTTGAAGACCCCTCAGAAGCTACAAATCATCCAGAACACAGCCAGGTCAGATAAAGTAGGCACACTTCAGATTCCTCCCTGAAACCTTGCCACCTATTGGGACAGCGGAAACATTCCTTTTCAATTATTGCCCATACCTTATGGAATGCTATGCCCCCTGATGATTCACCAGGCCCCGCTCTTTTAGTCTTTCAGAAGGCCATCAAGACCTGGCTTTTTATCCAGGCAATGAAAATATTTAGAGTTGGATATGAAGCATTTCAAGAGGATGATTGACTTGCCAATTTTGTTTTGATTTTATGGTTTCAGATTTTATTTTATAGTTCTTGGTTTTGTTGTTGTGAGTTACCCAGAGTTGTGTTTTAAACATGTAAATCTTTTAACTAAGAAAAATGGCCGATAGCTTATTGCTGTGTTTAATACATCATAGCAAATCTATAAACTTAGTCTTTGTGATAAAAGGGCCTGATATTTCTTCAGAGGAGGATATACTGTTTCCAGGGAAACCCAATGTATAGTATAATGAAAAGCAAAAGAACAAATGAAAGGAATTAAATTATCTTCAAATGTATAAACTTCACCTCTAACCTGAAAATGGATCATATTGCACAGAATCATATCTTACAGCAGATTATTTTAGACATCTCTCCAGCAACTGTTTTCAGAGAAACAATAATCTCCAAGTAGATTTTGAGGAATTCTATTGTGTCATTACATATTGCAAAATTTTGATACAGAATCTAAATGTGAAAATGTAAAATGCTTAAACTTTGATTTGAATATGTGAAAAGTCACCCAAACAGCTTACAATAACCTACAATTTCCATACTTACGAAAATAGTTCCATGTAGTAAAAGAACAGTAGTTCAGTAGGTATATGTATTCAGCTGTGCTCAGTAGGTTCAGCTCTACTGCTTGTTCCTAAATAACTAACAACCCAGTGTTTTCTGCTGACATTTATGTTCTGCATTGCAAGCCTCTGAACATGTCAACCTCAGTTCACCTTTCCCCTCTAGGGACTCATAAATGCCATCTCCTTTATTTAATGGGGCAATGTTTATTGTTTGTTCAGATGGTATGAAAACCTACATTGCCTTCAGAGATGATCAGTCAAAACAATGTGTATATTAGTAAATACAGGTGTTCTAAAAAACAAGATATTTTTATTTATTTTCCATAACAGATATTCCACAAGGCTGAGTCTCTTGGCAGCTTCTAATATATTGCAATGCGAATGAAGTATCACATTAATTTTTGGCGACAAAGACTTCAGCCTTTGCTGCCAAAAAATATGATACTTCATTCACATTATATCATCTCTAATCCTTAGCTATTGCTCTTCAAAACATACTAGAAAGAAAAAACCTAAATATAAATACAAATGCATTAATATTCTCATGAGCAAAAAAATACCCTATAATACTCAATATTATCTTATTTTAGTTGTAGTAAATTTGCTATAAGCATGCTATATAATTTTGAAATTCTTATCTTTGGGGTGGGAAAAATAACTATATTAATTCAGACATTAGATGTGATTTAAAGCTTAATATGTTGTCTTATTTTTAAAATACCGTTGATTTTGAGACCATTGATGCAGTAAGTTTTAAAAAATGTAGCCAGCTAGAATATGCCAAGCCACTGTCATTCCAGACCAGGGGTATCTAACTGGCAGCCCGTGGGCTGGATGCATCACACGCAAGCCACACCCACCCCAGCTCCATGAGGGAAAAAACGTCACAATACATAATTGGCTCTCAGTGATAACTCTGATAAACACTACATTCAAGTGGACCATTTTTGAGATTGTGTCTTCTTTTCATGGCTGGGCTTACACAATATTTTGAACCTAAGTTAATATTGGATAGATTTGCAAAACTAGGCTAAACTGCATTAACTAGTTGGTCATTCAATGTCTGATGCATATGTAGCCTGTGTTTCAGGTTCCTAAATCCAAAAAAGTGCAAGAAACATTCCTGGGCTTCTGGCTCTTTCAAATAGAGTTGCAAATTAGATATCAGGTTAGCAGCCTAGAGTATTTAATGGCAAAACCCTAGTTGGACTTTTTATGCCAAAATGCCTAAGCTGAATTCTCCCCACATATAATAATCTATGTCAGAAGAAACCTTCAGCCATGCTATCTCTAAGCTTTTACTGATTCTTCTTTCTGTATAAATTGGTCTGGCCAAGCAACATTGTATGCTGCTTTAAATTGACCAATATTTTCAGGCCAATGAAAATAGAACTATTTATTGCGTCCAATTTTGGCTTGATAGTTTATATATGTCTACATAAAAGTAATCAATTGGCCATCAGAGTACCATGTTCATGAGCATGCCTTTAGTGTCAGGCAACGTAAAATGTTGCTGTTAAAATTTTGAGAAATAAATTGCCTGAAACATGATGTTCTGAAAAATAATTTATGCAGAGTCCAAGGAACTCCTTAATGGAATGTTTGGAGCAAAAAAATAAAATAAAGTATTTCAGTTGATTCAGTATTTGTCTACTTGGCTGAATCAGGAGGAAATAATCTTTGCTGAGGTCCCTATAACCATAACCTTAGAATATGGTAGCGAATAAATTCTTGTCATAAATTCCATTCTTGAATAAACACTTCTATGGTTTTCCCGTAACAATGAAGGTCATCAGTATCTTTCCTATAGAAAGTACCTTCATTAATGAAATGGTCTGTACCCATTAAAACTGGATGATCTCCTAGAATACTGTCTACTTTGAAATGCAGTTAAATACCACATCTAAGGCAAGCATTTTCAATTATCAGTAGTTGTTCAATTTAAATACTTTTTCATTTTTTAAAATACTGTGAAATTGTTTCTGCTTTGAGACCCTTGGGAACCTCTTTTAAGGGGAAAGGGGCCTCCAGTTCAATAAATTAATGCATAAATGTTTCTAAGGCAGGGCTATCAAACTCGCAGGCCGCAGGCTGGATTCGTCATATGCTGGCCATGCCCACGCCCAGTTTAGCGAAGGGGGAAAAGTTGTGATATGACACATGATGATGCACAATTTTTTACTACTGGTTCTGTGGGCGTGGCAGGAGGATATTGTAAAATCTCCATTCGCACCCCACTCCAGGGGAAGGATATGTAAAATCTCCATTCCCTCCCCACTCCAGGGAAGGTTACTGAAAAATCCCCATTTCCTCCCAATCAGCTAGGACTTGGGAGGCAAAGACTAGAAGAGGGTGAGGATAGTCAGAGGTGATATTTACCGGTTCTCCGAACTACTCAAAATTTCCGCTACCGGTTCTCCAGAACTGGTCAGAACCTGCTGAATACCACCTCTGTTCCCTATGTTTTGATAGCATAGATAAGTAATCTACCATTAGTGTTGAACATTTTTGAAGAATTAGTATGCAGCAGCCCTGTAAGAGGAAATGAGGCAGATCCTTTATAGAGAATGGAGCTAGTTGAGAAATCAACATGTGAAGACAGGAAGGCATTATAAAAATGAAAGGGGAAAAAGTTCTGAATAGTGAACTAAATTTATCCACTATTCAATAACACTAAGGAAGTATTTCCTGTGCATTGGGGATCACTTTGGAATTTTGTTTTTAATGCAAAATCGGATTTCCCTCTCATGTCTTCCTCATGTCTCTTTAGAATAGACTCTTTTTAAATCTTCTGCTTGCAACATATATGGATATGGTTATAACTTTTATTCTCCAGTCAGCACCTGCTTTGTGACATCAGCAGCCATAGTATTGTTCATTTCTGACTATGTCACAGAGTTGCTTGCCTTATGAAGAAGCAAGCCAGCACATCTCAAGCAACTAGGAAAGGATACATGATTGCCCTGTTTCATGAATACAAAACAACAATGCATGTGGACTATACAGGTGAGCAAAAACAATTTGGAGGATATTTTACTTTTAAAAATGTGTGTACTTCCTAAACTCTGGTTTGTAGGCTGGTAAAACAGGGATTGAACACATTAAATACTAGGGATACTTTTGCATTGTTGAGGGGTTTTTGTTTTTACTTTAGGCAAAAGACACGGTGGCTCAGGGGCTAGGACGTTGAGCTTGTCAATCGAAAGGTCAGCAGCTCAGCGGTTCGAATCCCCAGTGCTGCTGTGTAACGGGGTGAGCTCCCGTTACTAGTCCCAGCTTCTGCCAACCTAGCAGTTTTGAAAGCACGTAAAAATGCAAGTAGAAAAAATAGGGACCACCTTTGGTGGGAAGGTAACAGTGTTCCGTGTGCCTTTGGCATTGAGTCATGCCAGCCACATGACCACGGAGACGTCTTTGGACAGTGCTGGCTCTTCGGCTTTGATGAGCACCGCCCCCTAGAGTCGGCAATGACTAGCACCTATGTGCGAGGGAACCTTTACCTTTACCTTTAGACAGGAACCTATGGAGGCAAAATAGGAGATTGGTTTTCTCTTTTTTTCCACAGCATGCGCAAAAATGCTGCACCTACTGCTGTGTAAACTGGGAGTTCTAGTCATGTTTATCATTCTTTGTCCAACTTCCTATTCTATAGCAGAGAAAAGCAAGAAATTTGTTTCTGAGGAAAAAAATATGATACCTCAGGAGTGGGCTTGCCATTACTTCCTTCTTGGGGCTGCGAAAGAATGACTAGCCCAAGGTCACATACACAGCTGCTGATTTTGTGCCTAAGGCAGGACTAAAACTCAGGACCTCCTCGCAGGTTTCTAGCCTGACACCTTAATTACTACACCAAACTGACCTGTCCTGAGAGTGTTTACCTCAGAGTTAACGCATGCAGAGTTGCAGCTTAGACCTTATTTGGGAAAGAAGGCCATTCTTTTCCTAAACAAAAACAGCACAATACCACGTCAGAAATCTAAAGTGACAGCTTCAGCTTCATTTATGGAATAATAATTGGTGATAAGAATTCCCGCACATTTCCCTTCATCCAGGAAAAAGAATACAGCAATCCCCTTTCCGTCTTTCATTTATGCAAACGCTTGGCCACTCAAACCTGTTTTAACGGAATTACTTTTCCCTTGCTGGAACGGAAACGTATTTTATCGTCTGTGATGTTTCTACAAAATAGACTTTGCCAGCTTGGCACCTCCCTTATAACCACCATCTTCAGCCAACCCGCCTAGATTTGGAGAGTGTCAAGACTGGTGACTTGGCTTTTATTTTGTTTGGTAGCACTCTGAAGGGAAAGGCGGGACCTCTGCCACGGCAGCTATAAACCCTAGCATATAAACAAGGTTTCTGCTTCCCAATAACAGGCGTTTCCACTGGGTCCTTTGGAAGAGACCGGGAGCAGTTGTCCCTCCCCTCAGACACGGTGCTTGACGTTATCTATTTAACACTCCTGTAGTGGTGGGATGCTTCTGGCTAACTTTTGAGATGCGGGATGCTCATCACAAATAAAAGCCCAAAACAAAAGTTCTCGGCTGAGTTTCAGAGCGACAAAACCTCGCTTTCCCAAAGACGCGGCTCACGCCCGGATGCTTTGAAAAAGACGCTGTACCTTTAACTAAGTACCGCGCGGGTTGCGCGCGCGCTTCCCTCTCCCGCCTGAGCGACCGCTCTCTCGCGCTTTTGCGCGAGCCCATGTTACCCCGCTAGCCTCTCCGCTTCTTCCTCCCTCCTCCCTCCCTCGCCTCCCTCCCACTTTCCCGACGCAGCAATTGGCTAATCCGCTGTCTGCCGGAAAGTCAACATGTCCCGCGTGTGGAGCGGCGACCGCTGCTAACCTTGCACCAATCGAGGTGGCTTTTACTGCGGAGGGAGGGGTGCCTCGTCGTTAGCCAATGGGAGGCGGTCTTATTCGGGGCGGCGCAGCCCTGAGAGAGTCTGTGAGAGGATCCGCCTGGCTTGCTGGTGTTTCGGGCGTGAGGAGACGCGGAGGCCGGACCAGGTGAGAGAGTGAAGGAGACTGCAGGAAGAAGAGTCGGGGCAGGACTGTGTTGGCGGCGGCCTTTATTTTTTTCTTTGCTAAAGCGGCAGGTAGTCAGGCTGGCCGGCTGGAGGAGGAGGAGGGGAAGACGATAACGACGACGACCGGTGGGAGGGAGGGAGGGAAGGAGGCCGGCCGCTCATCCCCACCCCCGTCCGTGTGCCAGAGCCGGCTAGTAAATGGTGGAGCGGGGTGGAGGCAGTCCGGTCCTACACTGGGCACCATTTTAAAGGAGCGGCCGTAGCGTGGGGTCCATTCCGGACCGTAGAAGCGGAGAAGACGGGAAGTCTGACTCTCGCCCAGGTTGCCACATGCGGGTGGGAGGAGAGAGGCTTGGTTTCCACTTCTTGGGGCGGTCCCTTATCCTTTGCTCTATGCTTCCTGTTCTACAGTTTCTCGGCCATGTGTTTGGTGCTTTTTTGCTCAGCTGGGTAGGCCACCTGGTTTTAAATACTGTGGTCGAAGATTTATGCGGAAAAATGCAAGCCCGGGAATTGCCTTTAAATTAATAATGCCTTCTACATGTGACAAATTTTTCCCCCTTGAAAAATATACGCCAGTTTCCGCCGCCCCCCCCCGACATAGGTCCTTTAATATTTAATCTGAGATGATTTTCCTCCCGTGTTTTTTTTTTTCTTTTTCCTTCCTCCGATCTTGAAAACACACACTCGCCTTGTTTCCTGTGGATTTATAGTTCTGAGCTCTAACGGAAGCCATAATTTTCTACAGTAGTTTAACGTCATGATGTGAGTCTTCGGTAAAAGCTGCACATTTTGTAAGCCCGGCTAATTTGCTCCTATTTGCTTCAAGTTTGAAAGGAACCAGTGAAAAAAAATGTAAGAAGTTCGCTCAAGATGATAAAATGGCATAAAAGTAATTAGCTAAAATTAAATTCATCTGAGGAAAAATCTTGGATAAAATTAAATGTGTAATGTAAAAAATAATTTTATTGAATGTCATACAAACTGAAATTCTCTAATGCAGAAATAACTGATTATAACTTTGATACTTTATTTTCTTTGACATGTTGAGTTACATTCCTAGGAACATCAACTTCCCATTAATACCTTTATATCTTCTGTTCCTGTTTTGTGATATGCTTGCAGTGCTGTACAAATAGTCCATGTTTAGTTATTATAATTGGACCAGCAATGAAGTTTTAAGCCAACCCTTCAGTAAGTGAATCCTCAACTGTGCTTATGATTTTTCTTCAGTTTTCCTTTATAGATCTGTGAGGGCCATAAATGCAAGGATTGGTCATAAAATTATTTTTTCATCACCATCATAATCATGAACATAAGCTGAACAAGAACTCCTGTATAACATTTCTTTGCCTTGTTTTTGGAAGCGTAGTAATGTAAATTTAATGTGCACTTGATCATATCTATTTTTATTCAAAATGAAAGCTCCATACAATTTTAAGGGAATACAAGTAGTCCTTGACTTACAGAAGTTCATTTAGTGACAGTTCAAAGTTACAACGGCACTGAAAAAAATGATGTATGATCATTTTTCACACTTACAACCATTGCAGCATCCCCATGGTCACTTGATCAAAATTCACAGGCTTGGCAATTGACTCATATTTATGACAGTTGCAGTGTCCCAGGGTGATGTCATCTTTTGGCAACATTCTGACAAGCAGAGTCAATGGGGAAACGTGATTCACTTAACCGTGTTACTAACTTAATATGTGCAGTAATTCACTTAAGTGTGGCAAGACTTAAAATGAGGCAAAACTTATTTAAATGTTTCATTTAGCAACAAATTTTGGCTCAATTATTGTAAATCGAAGACTATCTGTATATGTATAATGCATAATTGAACTATGGAATACAGTACCACAAGATATGATGACCTTAAAAAAGTCTTGGAAAAAAATATGGCAAATAGGACTCTTTGTCTTGAAAACATATTACCTCCCAGCTACGAGTAGCATGCATCCAATACTAACATCAGGAAAACAGTGGTAAGAGAAGGGTACATCTTACCCTCCTGCTTATGAGCATCCCAGAATCTTCTAGTTGGACACTGTAAGCAGTAAACCAAAATAATGGCATAAAATATCAAATCTTGATATTGAGGTGTAATTCTACCAAATATTTCATTGTACTGCCACACTTCCAAAACATAGACACTTGCTAGCTGAAATTCCGAATACCAACTCAAATAGATGGTATAAATGCATATGATAAGCCGTAAAAATATATACAATAATGAAATAAGTTTTTAGGATACCATAACACTAGATTAATTTTGCTGTATTTAAAATTATTTTAAACTTTTTTTTTTGAGAGAGAAAAGTTTTTATTTTCCATAATAATTCCAACAATTTGACCAGTGTACAGTGCAATCATTTGTCAAACAATTAGTCATCTCTTAAATTGTACTCAATCGGGCCTGCCCAGCTGCCCCTCCCTTCCTTAATCCTTTCTACCCTTCTCTACCTTCTTCTACTTTCCGCATCCTTCCTCCTCCTCCCCACTTCTCACTCCCACCCTTTCTAACCCTCTCACTTCCCCTTCTTCTCCTCCTATCCCTTCTTCCCCCTCCCTTCTTTCCTACCTACCTACCTACCTACTTTCTTCCTTCTCTCTACTCCTCTCTCCCTACCCTTTCCCTTCTGGAGTGGTTGCTGAGCAGCCCCAACTTTACACCATTCCAACTTATTTAATTATTCAATTATTCCTGTACATTGGCAATCAATCAGTTTGTAATCTTTCCCCTTTCCCCTTCCATCTCCCCCCCCCCCAGACTTCCCAGAACAGAATACAGGGTATAATGTCTAACAAACATCATCTAAAATAAAACATAAAACATAATCCTCAATCACTTTCCACCTTCACACTATCAATTCCCTTCTTTCTTAAACATACTAATACAAAACAAATCCTAACTTCACTAAAAAAACAATTGGTATTTTTTAATCTGATACTTATTTTGAATATAATCAATCCACTTTCTCCATTCCAAAATACTTTTTTCTTGTGCATAGTCTTTCAAGTACGCAGAAATTTTTGCCATTTCTTCTAGATTTGATACTTTACTTGTCCATTCTCCAATTGTAGATAAATCTTCTTCCTTCCAATATTGTGCAATCAATAGTCTCACCACAGTTATTAAGTTCAAAATCAATTTAGTCTATTTTAAACTTAATCGGACTTCCATCATAGTAAACGTAAAGAGTATTGTGCTTTTGTAAGAAGAGGAGAAATATTTCTTATGCAGTGTTGGCAAATCTTTTCAGCACCAAGTGCCGAAACAGGAGCAGGGGAGCGCCGGAAACTGGAAGAGCAGTTCCTTGGTGCGCATGTACGTGCAGGGAAGCTAAGTTTCCGGTTTCCAGTGTGCGCTCTGGGAAGCTAAGCTTCCGGTTTCCAGTGTGCACATACCGGGTCACTTGTTCTTCCGGTTTCTGGCATCATGCGCGCATGAAAGCCAGCTGGCCAGTATGCATGGACATGCCGGAACTCAGAAGAGCAGCTGGCAACGACTGGCGTGCCTGGAGAGATGGCTCTGCGTTCCACTTCTGGCACATATGACATAGGTTTGCCGTCATGGGGCTATACAGTAGTGTCAATCACCTTCCGAATGGTATCTGCCAGTACAATAGTGTAGGTTCCTTCTCTAAAGTTGCTTAGGAGTGTGAGTCCTTAGATAAGATTTTGGTGGCAGACAAACAGACCAAATGGAAGTCAGCGTAACTTTTCAGTGCAGTCTTTGTAGACAAGCTGAAAGAAAATGTCATGATATCTGCTCTGAGATAAAATGATTAATTTTGAGGTTAGCACTTCAGCAATAGTTGAATGTTTTCTGACTTTAAAATGGTCACATGACCATTAAAAGCCTTAGTTCAAGTAATCCGCTGGCTTAAAACCCCAGTCCTAAAGCCTAAAAATAATTGTGAAATGAGCCAGGATCTGTTGTGAACTGGAAGAATTTTGTAATGGATGGCTAATGGAGTTCAATACTGTAAAAAATTATAGTACTTATGTACATAAAGTGAAACTTGGCTCTTTGCAAAGAATGATGTAGCTACAGTGAAAAAAGATTTAAGATATTTAGTTTATAATTGTTAATAGAACGTTAGAAAGATTCCTGAATGTTAAAAGATTAAATATTAATATGGTTATTTTATTTACATTTCATACTTCCTAATCAATCATCTTCCTCGGGGATCCTGTAATAATTGAATATGAATACTATTTCATAATACTTCATAATTTTATATTTAAACATTTTATAATAAGATAGTATTTCAGTAGCTTTCAGTAAAGTGCTATTTGGGATAAGGTTGCATTAGTTTTATTTTAATTAAAATGTAATTCTGAGCTACATTTTATAATCCAATTCTGATTACATTTTCAGACATGGGTTTTTTAATGTTTATGATCAATAATATATTCTGGCATCCAGTTTTGGATTCTTTTTGTTGTTCTAAATAATTCATATTTTTATTTATTTATTCCTCATGTTTAATTAAAAATAGATGTTCATATTAAAATAGGGAATATAAAAATATTGTGCTGAGCCATAATATAGTTTGGTTGGTTTGTAATATACAATAATAATAAAATCTCCTTTTGTACATAGGCATGTTCCTTAACATCGTTTCTGAGTAGATTCACAATACTAAAAAAAGTTAACTCTTTAAGCTAAACTCAACTGCTAATAACTTCAGTACAGAAATAATAATAATAATAATAATATTTTTATTTATAGACCGCCCTTCTCCCGAAGGACTGATTTAGCACTGACTTTTTCCAGGATTTTTTTTTTGTGAGGGCTTCCTAATATAGTCTACAATCCTGGTATTTCTTGGGAGAATCTTATCCAAATATTGGTCTAGCTTAACATTGTCTATCTGTTGTCTAGCTGGGTCATAATATTAATTAACGTTGGCTTGGTAGAGCCAGGTTTTTCAAGTCCTCTGAGTTTTGATACTATGATTTCATAGTTGGACCCTACATATTCTTCCTATTCAGTGGAAATTCTTTGCATGAAAGTGAGCGGTCTAGGTGATTTTTGTCCATTCCCCTAATCCTTTCTGAAGGAATATTATAGACATTTGAAAGTTTGTATTAGGCTACATGCTTGGAAAAATTGATGAAAATAATTTCTGATTGACATTCTCTGCTCCAAGAAGATCTCTGCTACTGAAAATGGATTTCATTGATAATGCATAATCTTTTTATTTGATTATTTTGCATATTTTATAAACTATATGCATTGTGTTACAGGTGGATAAAAGATCTTACAGATGGCAGAAAACAGGTAAGCTCTTGAACATCTGTTTCAAAAACTCATGTATAAGGAAACGGTTTTCTTATGAAAAATGTTTGAAAATGTAATGAAATATGATTAGATATTGATTGTCAAAGGATTTTTAGTGTAGTTCAGTATTGTTTTTATAGCTTGTCTGCTGCTGAATCTTTTTAGTGGTATCGTTTTTCACTTAGATTATTCTGCTCATGTATTGGGGACGTGCTGAAGCACTTGTTTAATTGTAGTATGCATTAGAATAGTACTGTCTCATACTTAATACATGACTTCGACTATACTTGCCAAGAAGATGGGCCACAACTATTTTTAGACCATTTACTGCTGTCTTGTTACCTTCCAATCGCTGAGTGGTATTTAATTTCTTTTAATAGGAGAATTACAAAGAATGTTGATTTTTTTTATATCATACACTTTGCTAAACTTTTCAAGGATAAAATTCATTGTAGCAGATCAATTTCTGGAGATTTAAAGCATCATCTGCTCTCAGTTGATGTGATAAAGTCCTGAGTTTAATTAATATGTTTATGTAAATATTGGCTGTTAGCGATAAAGTCCCTTTATTAGCTATTATGGCTGGCCATATCTATTTGAGAAAAATTTTCATCCTGGCCTATTTGAAATTCTTTCCTAATAAATTGTGGGTGTTCAATTTCAGAATCGCTGGGAAGCAATAGGTTATCTTATTTTACTTTTGCCTTGGGACTAAGTTTACATTGAAATAGCCTTGATTATACTGACCAGCATATTGGGATTATTTGTATTTATAGTATTTACTAGGTATCATTCAAGGATTGAGGGGGAGATTTCAATTCAACATTTATAATTGTCTTCCAAAACATTTCAAATTTTTTTATTTATGAAGCTATTGGGACATACTATCTGGGAATTTGAAATGAAGCTAAGCTTCTTATTTGGGTCACTAGAGGCTAAGGAAGTGCTAATCCAAGGCATAAATTCAGTAATAGTCTGAAGAACTAATGAACTGAAGCTTAATCGAGACAAGATGAGAGTTCTGTTAGACTCAATGTTGAAAATGCTTTTCAACAAGTTCAGATCCAACTGTACATATCTTAAAAGAAAACTTCAAATGTAGATTCTTAATTGCATCCATATTTGTTTGTTTGTATCCCACCTTTATAACTCAAGGCAATTAACATATCCAACACACCTTCCTCCTCCTAATTTCCCCATAAAAACTCTGTGAGGAGGGTTGGCATGAGACTGAGTGACTGGTCCAAATTTACCCAGTTTTCATGACTGAAGATGGGACTTGAACGCACAGTTTGTTGCTTTCTAACCTGATGCCTTAACCATTAATCAGTCAATTAGTCATTGGTGTGCCAGGTTTCTCTTGGAGAAAGAGAGTTAGCCATGTTTATAATAGTTTTTCAGCTTCTTTTGTTATATTTGATATTGCTTAAAGTCCTATAGTGATGATTTTTATAATATCCTTGTTTTGGTTCTGCCTTGCCAATCTAGAAAGAGCTTTAATATAACAGTACTCTGTTTCTTTGAGCCCAATTCAAATAGCTTAATATTTGGAAATTATAATTGCTTGATACTGAAGTATTTAAAGAAATGCTTTCTATAATTCCAGCTTGCCTTTACTGTAAGGTTATTTGATGATGTTTATCTTTAGCTTCTAGCCCAATAGAGTTGAAAATTATAACACTAAGGGAGAGGAATGTCCTTTCCTTGGGAGTGTGACCGCCAATAATTACTATATTTTAGCAGTCTTTTTAACTGTAGCATTTTGAAACATGTTTTTCCAAAGTGTTTTCTAAATATGCTTTATATTTTGTAGTTTTGTGAATATATTTGGGCATTCAAACTTCTAATCACAGATAGAAAGCAAATCTTGTTGCTGTAGGAAAATAGTCATAAGATTACTTGTTTATATTTTCTAGTAATGGTCTGTTTACTCTATTCATTGGATTTGTGCCAGCTGTTAAATTGCATAATTTAAATATTTGCCTACTTTTAAAATTAGAAATAATGATATATTACCGGTGGAAGCTTATTTTGTCAAACTTTAAAAATGTAAATTTTTGGTTTAATCTCTCTACGCTATGTTCCCAGTTTTAATGTTCCTTCTGCACTTATTATTGGCACATAAAATTAAATGTCTGGTATAGTCTATTACTGTCTCAGGGAAATCAAGCATATACATGATTTTTTTATAGTTTAAAGGTTAATAACTTTATTTGGATTTTATCTGTTGTTATTTGTCTCAAATATTTTTCGCAGTAGGGCAGAAGATGCTGCCTCAGATTCTGTGGAAAGTGCTAAAGGCACAGGTGATAAAAAAGGTAAATGGCTCAGACTTATTTCAAACAATGGAAAGAAAGGGAATAACTATTTGGTTACCAGAAGTTATATTAATCCAAATTCTGATGCAGGGAGGAATTATATAATTAGTATGTGCCTATACTAATTTTCTGAATTTGCCACATTCTCATAGTCATCTGTAGTGGGATAAATCATGTTTGCAGAGAGGTGGTATGAAGGGACTTCTGGAAGGAGGAGGTTGGAGACACAATAAGTGTATATTTTATTGCTTCTTGGGAGAAATCCTTTGTTATTTAAAATTTAAAAATTAATATTTGTGAAGTTTGCAGATGTAAAAGGATACAGCTATGGTTTAGAAGCATAGAACAAAGCTATAAGAAAATTTTCAGAAGAAATTACAAGAGAATAACTAGATCTCCAGGTTTTCTTAAAAGCAGGACTTATTTTATTTGTATTCCAATATTATGTTAACTAAGGCCTTAAACATTCATTAAAAGTTTATAATTTAGGTAATGTACTGCTTTTACAGAAAAGTTAGCAGACCAAGTAATGCAGAACCCACAAGTCTTGGCAGCTTTACAAGATCGACTTGATAATGCACCTCACACTCCTTCCAGCTATATCGAAACGTAAGTATGAAAAACTTCTCAGACCTGAAAAGGGGGTCCAGATTCTCTTAATATAGCAATGAAAACCTAAGACTAAGGAAAGCAGATTCTCCAGTTTTTAAATAATATGACCAGATATATATATGCACACTATTCTTAATGTATTTCTAGGTTACAATTCCATATATTCTAAGTTTGATTTCTTATTGCTGCAATTTGTCCCTTTTACTGACATTAACTGTGTTAAACATTGCTATTGAGTATATTGAATACTGAAATACTCTTTGTTGCAAATTAGCTAGAATTCTGAAATGCATTCCTACTCTTTTATAAATTAAATTATCTAAAATTGTTTTAATGTTGGAAGAGACAGGTCACATATATTAATTTTTTTGAAACTCCTGTAGAATGTTTTGATAGTTGAATAGATTTATTTTCCTTTGGTCCTTCCCAAAGAAGCATAACTGAGAAATTTAGAACAATGCCTTGTATTTTTAAGAGCCAGAAGAGGTACTTAAGTTTACAAGATGACATAAATCTCTAGAGAAATGTTGGATTTTTATTTTAATTTCTGTTTCAGTGTATTTTTTCACATTTGGCAACAAAATGTATGTTTCCTTTAGGTATTTCTGCAGTAATTACCTCTGAATTTTAAATGTAAAGCAAATTGTTTATATTTGATGAAAATGTTTTTAAATGAATTATTTTTATTACCAGCTTACCAAAAGCAGTAAAAAGAAGAATTGATGCCTTGAAACAGCTTCAGGTGAAATGTGCACATATAGAAGCTAAATTTTATGAAGAAGTTCATGATTTAGAGAGAAAATATGCAGCTCTTTATCAACCGCTTTTTGATAAGGTAACGAATCAGTTGAACTGATAAATTTGCTTGTAAGCCTCTAAATTAAAAATACTGGTGAGGGAAAAAACTAGACATTGCTAAACAAATTTTTGCCCTTCCAATTTTAATTATGTGTTCAAGGGCATATCACTTATATAACTCAAGGCTGTATCTTCTGAAATACAGAAACAAATGTTCGATTGTTTGCCATGCATTTGTCATTGGCATTCTGTTACCATATAATGGGTATGTATGAATCTTCTGGACCTTGTGAATTACAGCATTATTCAACTAATACATAATAATAGTCCTCAGTTCTTTAATTTGTCTTTTAAAGAAAAAATACAGCATAGTTTTAGGTTTAGATACATTAATGTAGCTATAAATAAAAAAGTAACCAGTAACAGTGTTTAATAGTGTTACCTTCTTAATAATTTTTTGTGGTACTTTAAAAACCACAATTCGTTCAAAACAGAATAACAGAGTTGGAAGGGACCTTAGAGGTCTTCTAGTCTAATCCCCTGCTTAGGCAGGAAACCCTACCAAAGTACTGCTTATTTTGTTTAAAATAGATTGGGACTATAAGGGTATAGTAAAACATTTTGTGTGTTAAGTAGTTGATCTTTTTACTACTTCATAGAAGTATTTAAGATGTTTTGTGGCTAAAACATTTTAGTATCATTTCTGAATTTGGAATTGACTTTTTGCAGCCTCATTTCCAACTTTGTTCCAATATTGGAACAGACAATCTGAATTTTCCAGAATTGGTAAAACTGTAAAACATGAGTTTTACTGCTTCCAAGAATGATAGAATACAGATATTCTTCATCTTAAAAAAGAGTCATTTAATAACAGCCCAAATTTATAATGGCATTGAAAAAAACTGATGTATGACTGGTTCCTACACTTACAACCACTGCAGTATCCCTGCAATCACATGATCAAAATTCAGGCTCTTGGATACCAGCATGTATCTAAAATTGTTGCAGTTTCCAGGGGTTATGTAATCACCATTTGTGACCTTCTCAGCGGCTTCCAACAAATAGTCAATGGGAAAGCTGGATACACTTAACCAAATGAATAGCTTAATAACCATGGCAAAAAGGTCATAAAAACAGGTGTGACACTCTTCATGATTGCATCATTTAGGAACAGATGTTCCAGTCCCAATTGTAGTCACAAATCAAGGATTACCTGTAGCCTGTTTTAAAATTGGATCAATTCTGGTAAGATTATAGCAGGGGGTCAGAATGTTTCAACCTTGAAATGTTTTCAAACCCATTAAAACGTAGTTGAGAGATCATTGTTTTCAGATTTCTGCAGTATTCTTAGGCTCTGTTGAATAATGTATCTACAATTTGTGTAACTTGTGCAGAGAAGGGACTTCATCATTGGTAATGCTGAACCTACTGAAGCAGAGGCAGAATGGCATAGTGAAAATGAAGATGAAGAGAAGCTAGCTGTAAGTGGAAATAAATAAACTAAAATATTTTGAGGTAGTCAAGATAACTTTTCTATTGAATAATCCAATTAATTTGTGTTACAGGGCATATTAGAAGCTTATATCAGCTTTCATGGTAGTGTTTTTTGAGGGATTTCTATTTCTGTAATTTCAGAATTACAACTCTTTTGTTCAAGAAGTTTGTTAACAAATGTTTTAAATTTAGTTTTATTACAATATAGTACCATTTGCACTGTTCGTAACCTGTTGTGACAGCCTTTTCTGCTAATGGGTTCCATTCCAGTGCTACAATAAAACCTGATATGAGAATAAACAGGTTATTTTGCCTGCTTGTCATCTCTGTTGCGGGTTACATCAAGTAATTTCATCTTGTTATCTGTCCTTTGCGTATAAATCATAGTAATTTGATTTTAAGTAATATTTCCCTACATTTTTTCCAAATCAACATGGCTAAGTTCACCCATCACATTAAATCATCAGTTTATGGCTTAATGCATGATACATGGATACATCTCACATGTTGGTTAAAAAGAAGGGCAAGATTTGTTTGTAGCATTTACATGACCACCTAATTCAAGTTATGCAACTCTGGAGGGTGTATAATAAACAAAATAACAAAGTAACCAACTGATAAAAAGGATAAAATTCCAGCATCTAAAAGTAATTTTTTTTGCAACCAATTATCTACTGATTCAGAATACTGTCAAATCCTTTTCTCTCACAATGTTGCTTTCTGTTCTTCTCCAAATGTTTATGCTGCTACTCACTTCAGGCATGTTTCTTAACCAGTAGCAATATCATCTTCAATGCAACACTTTTTGACATAATATTTTTCTTATTTGCTTAATAATTCCCTTTATCCTTTGCTTCACTCAGATGTCTAAATGGTTAGTTGCAATAAAATGGGTGACCAAAATGACCCATATTTGTTTTAACTGGTTAGTACATTATGCTCCTCATATATGGTTTATTTCCCACTCCCAGTCACTCAGCATGGTAGGAAAGGATTAAGTCTGCCTCTTCTAGTTAGAAGACAAGACTTGGGGAAATTTTTGCTTTTTGAGGGATACTGTTTCCACCTTTGAATATATTTTGAGGGTGACAAACCATGCAAGATAGGTACTGTTAAAGATCTTAAGTGCAGGATTGGAGAAACAGGCAGATTGGTATGGTGATCCCAAACATGTATAGGAACTAAAAGAGGAGTGGGAAGAACTTGACAAACCATAGCTCTTGAGTCTAAAGTCAAAGTAAAGTAATATGTGTTTTCTAGCAACAATAGCCTAATTTAGCCTTTTCTACCAGCTGATTGTAGGGGAAAAAGAGAAACATGCTGATAAGAAAAGTAGCAGGGGTTCCTGATATTTGGGAAGAACAGCCCAGTAATCAGTAGAGGCTATCTCTTCGCCTGTAGCAAAATTGCAGAGATGTGTAGGTCAAAATTTAGACAGCACCAGAAGTAGTAGCTCACCCTGGAGACTCCTTCCTTTCTAACTATGAAGCCAGATAGCAGCCTGATCATTTTTATTTGTGTGAGCTCCAAAACATAAGTAGACCTCCTACCTTCTCCTTACACCAGCATGATGTTGGGAAAGTAGAACACCACCTAAAATGGCTTCTATCAGAATGTGGGAACCCTAAAAAAGCTTGAGGATTCCATCCATGAAAGTTCTAGGATGTCTCATTCCTATTTGTGTTCATCTGCTTTGAAATTCCAGAATCCATTCCCAGGAGAGGGAAAAAGATAAAAAAGAAGGGGCCTAATCAATATGGAAGGGCAAAACACAAGGCACGGGGAACCATCTCAGAGAGGACCTCCATCCAACCTCCCAAAGCCTCCGTATTGCTAAGCAAGGAGATGAAACTCATACTCAGACAAATAGACAGGGACAACAACCAAAGGATACCCCTTAAAGTCACTCAACTTGGGGATGGAGAGAGTATGCCGATAGATCATAGAGAAGAACAGATTTCAGAGAAACCAAGAGAGATCATATCTGAACACCAAAGACTATTTAATGCTATAGAGCCGTGATGGCGAACCTATGGCACACATGCCACAGGTGGCACACGTAGGCCTCTCTGTCGGCACGCGAGCCCTTGCCCCAGCTAAGCTATATATATACATCCAACAGGAACAGGAAGGGCCTCACAGGAGCAGTTAGAGGTAAATCCTAGAGAGGCAGGAAATGCATCACTGAACAATGGAGATGCATGCTAGAGAGGAATAAAGCTGCATACAAGTGGGGGGTGATAGCACCACCCCCGGCCCCCCCATTTTTGGTCCCAGGAAGCTTCAGGGTGGCCTGCTAGATCCAAAACAGGGTGCGGGGGGGGTTGCACGCACATGCGTGGAGCTCGTAGGGGTTGTGCGCATGAGCGAGTGATAGTGGCATGCGCTCATTGTATTATGGTTGTGGGCACACACGCTGTTGTGCACACGCTTTCGGCATGCAGGGACAAAAGGTTAGCAATCACTAACGTTTTTCTGTCAAGTGCATCATTTGTGTCCAGAGTAGCACCACATGATAATTCCAAATGCTGTTCTTAATAAACACTTATTTCTATTTAAATGTGATATGAAATATGAGACAGTTTTTAGAAATAGGGGAATGAACAGAGCTGCCGTTTCTGTATATTTTCAAATTGCTGAATGTACTAATCTTACAAACCAATAAGCATGAATTTTCTTAAGTGTGATATTAAAAGAAAATTATGTTATTTTTTTCTTAAATCTGTTTCCTTCCCTTATTAAATGTGAAGGACTAAATAAGCTATTTTTCTTTTCTAATTTAAAATATTTTGGAAGAGCTTCTGCATAAAATTTTCATGCTTGTATAAATACTCTTCTGTATCTTCTAGGGAGACCTGAAAAATAAAGTAGTAATAGAAGAAAAAGAAGCAGGAGCAACTGAAGAGACAAATCCTAAAGGAATCCCAGATTTTTGGTTCACAATATTTAGAAATGTAGATATGCTGAGTGAATTAGTACAGGTAACAAATTCAGTGGCTATTTTGATTAAGGTGTACATGATGGATTACTAAATGGATATTATCTGGAAATTGCCACATTTTTTATCTTCTTAAGCATTTTTCTTGGGTTCACTTGTTTGGAAATGTCATTTGTCAGTGGCTGAAATTCAGGTGGGCGTGGAGCTTGAGATCCTTCTCTTCCTGCCTCTGGACAGTGGAGCAGTGTGGAGGTGAGGGAAGGGGATTTTGAGCTCTGCCTGCTTGAATTTCAGCAGCTGAGATGTATGGAGCTTGGGGTCCTTCTCTCTCTACCTCTGCAGGAGTTCTGCGGAGTCAAGGAGAGAAGGATTTCAAGTTCTGCTCCTGCTTGGATATCGGCTGCAGACCTGGATCAGCAAGGAGCTCTTTTCAGCCAGCCCTCAGAGATGAGATGATGTTCTCTTGGCAAGCAGTAGTAGTTTGCAGCCTTGTCTGCTGACTTCCCTATTGACTTTCTGGAGAGGCCAGCAGAGAAGATTGCAAATAGCAATAGTACTTAGACTTATGTACCACTTCATAGTGCTTTACAGCCCTCTCTAAGCGGTTTACAAAGTCAGCATATTGCCCCCAACAATCTGGGTCCTCATTTTACCAACCTCAGAAAGCTGAGTCAACCTTGAGCTTGGTGAGATTTGAGCTGCCAAATTGCTGGCAGCCGGTGATCAGCAGAAGTAGCCTGCAGTAGTGCATTCTAACCACTGAGGCTCATGACGATCATGATCACATGACAGGTAGCTGTTAAGTGTGAACAGGTTGCTGAGCAAACAGATCGTGATCATGTGACCAGGGGTATGTGTGCAGTATTTTGTGACAGTTGGGAATGCTTTAAAGGGCATAAAGCACTATTTCCAAGGACACTGTAACTTTGAATAGTCATTAAGCAACCAGTCATTAAGTGAGGACTGCCTGTAACATTTTGTGTCTTGTATGCTGAGCCTACCTATTACATTTTTCCTAAGAATAGGAAGTGCCTTCATTTCAGTCTGCTTTTAATGGCGAATGAGAATGAACACTGCAGAGTTTTGAAAATACTTCAACGTTTTCCTCAGTATTCAAAAAACTCTTCAAGTTTATTTACATTTGGTGACAATTTTACAGTGATCATTCCCTTTTATAAACTTGGGAGAAGGAAAATAAAATGCTCAATATTGTACTTCTGCACATTATCAATTATAATTATATGAAGTAGGCTTGTAAAATTTTTAGTAAATGCCCTGGCAGATATACCTCCCCAAATATAAGCACTGCTTATACAGTATAAATTACTTTTTATTAATACTTTCTGGGGTCAATTTTTTTAATTTGATGCCATCTCTGACTAGTCTGTCATATTTAGTCTCAGCATTTGGGTAAGGATACATCATCTAAAGTACATATGAATTATGTGGTAGAATTTACCTACTGTTTTGCTGACAGTATGGCTAAAATCATCTGTTTGTGACATTCACCCAGTACTTTTGTATAGAACATTTTATTTCAAATATTTCATCATCATAGAGGCAGTTCTAAGCGTTTTGGAAGTGCTCTGAACCAAAAACAGCTTTCAT
Source organism: Ahaetulla prasina (assembly GCF_028640845.1). Taxonomy (NCBI): domain Eukaryota; kingdom Metazoa; phylum Chordata; class Lepidosauria; order Squamata; family Colubridae; genus Ahaetulla; species Ahaetulla prasina. Next base: position 266,778,592 of record NC_080539.1, on the reverse strand, counting down.
GTTCAGAACACTTCCAAAGCATTTAGCAATTGAAGTGTTTAGAATATAGAATAGCTTAGGTCAAAACATTTCGTTAATGTCTATTTACTATGTGAGTGTTGGTAACCGTCAAATTCTTCAGCCGTTTGCATTTTATTTAGAAAGAGTTTAAGAGTTAAGGAAAAATCAAAACTGAACATTTGCATAGATGTACAGTTGCAAGAAAAAGTATGTGAACCCCTTGGGATTACGTGGAGTTTTGCATGAATTGGTCATAAAATGTGCTCTGAACGTCATCTAAGTCACAACAATAGAAGAACACAGTCTGGTGAACATAATACTACACAAACATTAGATGTTGCCATGGTTTAATTGCACATAACATGTAAACATTCACAGTGCAAGGAGGAAAAAGTATGTGAGACCCTAGCCTAATGACTTCTCCCAGAGCTAATTGGAGCCAGGAGTGAGCCAACCTTGACTCCAATCAGTGTGATGATATTGGATGTGTTGCTGACAGCTGTCCTGCCCTTTAAAAACACACACCTGTTTTGCGTTTACTGGTTTCAAGAAGCACTGTGATGTGAACCATGCCTCGCAGAAAAGAGCTCTCAGAAGACCTACGATCAAGAATTGTTGACTTGCACGAAGCTGGAAAGAGTTACAAAAGTATCTCCAAAAGCCTTGATGTTCATGTGTCCACGGTAAGACAGACTGTCTACAAATGGAGAAAGTTTAGCACTGTTGCTACTCTCCCTAGGCGTGGTCGTCCTGTAAAAATGACTGCAAGAGCACAGTGCAGAATGCTGCATGAGGTAAAGAAGAATCCTAGAATGTCAGCTAAAGACCTACAGAAATGTCTGGCACATGCCAACATTTTTGTTGACACATCTACAATAAGGAAAATAAACAAGAATGGAGTACATGGGAGGACACCACGGAGAAAGCCATTGCTGTCCAAAAAGAATATTGCAGCACGTTTGAAGTTTGCAAAAGAGCACCTGGATGTTCCACAGCACTACTGGCAAAATATACTGTGGACAGATGAAACCAAAATTGAGTTGTTTGGGAAGAACACACAACACTATGTGTGGAGAAAAAAAGGCACAGCACACCAACATCAAAATCTCATCCCCACTGTAAAACATTGCGGAGGGAGCATCATGGTTTGGGGCTGCTTTGCTGCCTCAGGGCCTGGACAGATTGTTGTCATTGATGGGAAAATGAATTCCAGAGTTTATCAAGGCATTTTGCAGGAAAACGTACGACCATTTGTCTGCCAACTGAAGCTCTGCAGAGGATGGGTGATGCAATAGGACAATGACCCAAAGCATACAAGTAAGTCAACAAAACAATGGCTTCAAAGCACAGAATACGCCTTCTGGAATGGCCCAGTCAGAGTCCTGACCTCAACCTGATTGAAAGGCTGTGGCATGACCATAAGAGAGCGATTCACACCAGACATCCCAAGAATATTGCTACACTGAAACAGTTTTGTGAAGAGGAGTGGTCCAAAATTACTCCAGATCGTTGTGCAGGTCTGATCTGCAACTACAGGAAACGTTTGGTTGAGGTTATTGCTGCCAAAGGAGATTCAACCAGTTATTAAGTCCAAAGGTTCACATACTTTTTCCTCCCTGCACTGTGAATGTTTACATGTTATGTGCAATTAAACCATGGCAACATCTAATGTTTGTGTAGTATTATGTTCACCAGACTGTGTTCTTCTATTGTTGTGACTTAGATGACGTTCAGAGCACATTTTATGACCAATTCATGCAAAACTCCACGTAATCCCAAGGGGTTCACATACTTTTTCTTGCAACTGTAATTTGTTATTCTATTGAAATGTAACCCATTTATTTCATTTTAGATTTTCCATTCATTTTTAGGAATATGATGAACCTATTCTAAAACACCTGCAAGACATTAAAGTGAAATTTTCTGAGCCAGGACAACCTATGGTTAGTACCAATTAACTTTAAATATTAATATAAATTGGGAGTTAATTATTTTATATGGGAGCTTTCAGGTTTTATCTTATTATATTAGGTTTTCACATAGAAAATATGAGTTTCTCAGCCATATTTTCAAAGATCTATATTGGCACAATTCTTAGGTAGTAGTATAATGCACAGTAACACCACCTACTGCTAATGTTATTTAATGAAGACCATCCTAAAAACCCATAACCTAGCATTTAAACTTCTTTTACCTGTATCCTCATAAACAGATATTCCCTGTGTTACTTGCTCTAGCTAAACACCTCAACAATGATGTAGACATATTAAATATTCTGTATACAATACCTATGCTGAAATAAATATTTTGTAATTAATCTTGTTTTGGAACAAGAAAATTACTGTGTAGTCATGCTAACTAAACTTCACAGCATTTTGCATTACAAAAAATTAGAAGTAGTAAAGATATTAAATAATTAAAAATTAAAAACATCAGGTATCTATTGAAATGTACTTAAGGTCTTTTTATTAATGTAGCCTTTATTGGTAGAAACAGTTGATAGTTGGCTGGTTCATTATTGATTGCTTAGAAGAATAACCTGCCCATGTATATATTGTAATTCGCTATTTTATAAATGTTTGACATTAATCTTTCTAGTATTTTTATTTTTTTATTTATTCTATTTATGCATCTCCCCTCAAAAATCTCTGGGTAAATAAAAACAGATAATTTCATTAAAACAAACAGATCAAAAAATAAAACTGCATCGACACTCAACAGAAACACAGCATCACTAGACAGATACACTCATGCCAGAGCCCCTGACCCCATTGCCATTTGGATGAAGTGCCAGATCTTCATAGCCTTGCAAAAGGCCAACAGAGCAAGGAACTGAGCATATTTCAATAGGGAGTCAATTCCATAAGGCAGGCACCATAACAGAGAAGGCATGCTTCTGGGAATTCATCAGTTGTTTAACTAGTAGTAGCATGCCCACTCTGCCACGTCTGCTAGAGCAGACATACCACCAGGAAGAGGTGGTCCCATATGCAACCTGGTACCATGCCATCTAGCACTTTAAAGTTCACAGTCAGAAGCTTTTTGGGAGGCCGTGATAGCAGTGATGTTGCATGGGCATACTGTGTCCAAAACTGCATATGCCGCTATGTTCTGGATCAACTAAAGCTTCCAAATGCTCTTCAAGGACAGCCCCACATGGAGTGCATATCAGTAGTCAAATGATTAAGGCATGTGTGACCATGAGCAGTGCTGCCCAGTCCAAGAATGGGTGTAACTGGTGCACAAGATGCATTTTTGTGAAAGTTGTCCTGGCTTAGGTTACCTGCTTCTCAGCAGGCCAAACTATATGTATTAGGGTGATATCTCTATTACATCAGTTTGACCTCATAAACTATGTGCAACTTCAAAGTTTTCCAGAACCATTAAGGGACCACACAAGGAAAAATAAAGTGAAAGCAGGGAAAAGGGTCTTCATATAATCAGTCCTAAGAAGAAGAAAACAGGTGGCTATAGATGAAGGATTTTCTCAAGAAATTCTGGAATGAAGAAACAAGTGGTTAAAATTAGATTCCTTTCCATTAGAATCTTGTCTTGCACCAGCATTGCAGTTTACAGTTTTTGTTGAATAGAAAAGCAGAATAAACACCTGAACTGCAAGGTGTACTTGGTTCAAACAGGGAGCATTTTTTCTCCTTTCACATTTTTAAGTCCCACAAAGGTAGATGAATATTATTACAATGTAATACGGTTGAGGAATTAGCAATGGAAGTAATCATGACTTGTTTTATTACATTTGTTCAGTTGCAGTTACTAGATAATAAAATCATAGGGCTTTGCAAATTTTTTAGGAGGAATGTTTCAGTATAGTAGGTAGCAAGATCAAGTATCTCTTCTCAAAATACTAAACCTTTTTTCAGGTGTGTGTGTGTGTGTGTGTGTGTGTGTGTATAAGGATCCGACGTGTGTATCTGCAGTTATGTTCATGCAGAGACAGGTTTTTTTGTCATAGCTACACAAAGGACAGTGCATCAGGAGAAACAACTAGGACATGTTCTGACATGTGTATCTGCAGTTATGTTCATGCAGAGACAGTTCATTTTTGTCATAGCTACACAAAGGACAGTGCATCAGGAGAAACAACTAGGACATGTTCTAAAAATTCCATGTGAATTATAATGCTTTAGCAGTTCAAAAACTGATTTTTGATAATAGATATTGCCTGTTCCAAAGATCTGTTTGGAAGGTTTGCACATCCCTTATAAAATTTTCATATGTGTTTGTATTTTTGCCTATGTGAATTATGCCATTTTGGAGTAACTTGATAATCTTCTGTTCCTATTCATCTACCATGCTGCGGATTGTCAATTCAAACATTCCCTTGAACTCAAAATTTATTGTTTTCTTTACTATCTGCCAGAAAATTGTGATCTTTGGAACAATAATGAACTTCTTTTAGTCTTTTACATTAGAGTTTCACTTCGAACCCAATGACTACTTTACTAATTCAATTCTGACAAAAACCTACAAGATGAAATCAGAACCAGATAAGACGGATCCATTTTCATTCGAGGGTCCTGAAATTGTTGATTGTGAGGGGTAAGGAAACGTTTTAAATAACTTTTTAGATTTTAATCATATTGTTTCATAATGTGGTCACAATATAAAATAGGGCAAATTATTCTGCCAGACAGAAAGAAATAGAAAAGGAAAGGATAATAGTTATTGCTAATAAGGTTGGGTATGCAAGCATTTTGGAATGAATTTACATCAATCAGTTCTAATAGGATAGCTCTTAAGACATAGAAACATAGAATTAAAAAAGAATAGTTTTTATTCTCAGTCTGTTTCTACAACATATGGTCCAGACTTTAAATCCAATGAAGAGTACTATTATATTCCCACCTCATTCCCCTATAATTTCTCCTTCAGTGTTTCTTCATAGGATTTCTGGTTCCCTGATCAGGATTTGTTGTGTTTGTCTGATTTTTTTCTTTAAATACTTCTCAAAATACATTGTCTAAAACTGGACAATATTTAAGGGGTAACAAATTAAAATGGAATAGTTTATGATTTGGCAATTCTCGTTTAATGCAGCTAAAATACATTTTTATTTATATATTGCACAGATATATACACCAACCAATTACAAGAATCAACATTTGTGACTAAGTTATGCTGTTGACATATAGTCTTAGGATCTTTTTCGCAGTGCCATACCATAACAAGCCTCCTCCATCCTATTCCTGTGCATTTGATTTTTGTTTCGAAAGCGGAAAATTGCATTTATTATTGATTCTTTCATGCTATTTAACAAGCCCAGGGGTGTCAAACTCAAGGTCCGTTGGCTGCATCCGGCTCATGAGGCCATTCTGCTCTACCCAATGTGAAGAGCAAAGATTGGGCTAGCATGGCTTTGGCCTGGTCTACCCAGTGCAAAGAAGAAAGATCAGGCCAGTGTAGCTTCGGCCCGGTCTACCCAGTGGAAAGAGGAAAGATCGGGCCAGTGAGGCTTCAGCCCAGTCTACTCAATGCGAAGAGGAAAAATCAGGCCAGCGTAGCTTCGGCCCAGTCTACCCAATGCATAGAGGAAACATGCCAGCAGTTTGGGGAGTGGCGTCAAGCTGGCCATGCCCACCCAGTCGTAGTCTCCCTCCCCGAGGTCAACAACAGCCCTGATGCGGCCCTCAATGAAATTGAGTTTGACACCCCTGATCTAGCCTATCAAGATCATTTTGAATATCTTATAGGTTTTTAGCTGTCTTATTCAATTTTGGGTCATTGGCAAAATTGATAAGTGTTCACTACATCTGTTCATCCAAGTTAATAATATAAATAGTGAAAAATATAGGACTCTCGACTGATCCTTATGGCACCCCACTCAATATGTTTCTCCAATTCGATGAAAAATCATTGGTGAATACTCCATAACTTTGGTGCCAGTTATGTATCCAGTTATTTGTCATGCTCACAATTAATTTGCTAATCAGTATGTCATAGGATACTTTGAGATTGTCAAAAGTCAACCTATATTTTAGAATTCCACAATCTATTGAATTATCGCATCAAAAAAGAATGATGAAACAATTCAGATATTTGTTTTTAACACATTCATGCTGTTTTTTAGTAATTATCACATCATTTTCAAGGTGCTTACCCACTGATCTTTTTATGACGTGTCCTAAGAACTCCCAGGTATTAAGGTCAGACTGACAAATCGATAGTCCCCTGGTTCCTCCATTTTGCCTTAAAAAAAAAGGAATGCCTATCTCTAATCATATGGCATTTCTTTAATTTGTCAGGATTTCTCAGAGATGATATGTAAGCATTAATGTCAAGGAATCAGTTCTTTCATCAGCAGTTCAGTTGGTCCTGGGTATTTAAAGATAAATAGATACTTTCCAAATATGTTTTTATCAGTAGCAAATTTCAGTCCTCTCCCTTCATCTTCCTCTTTACAGTCTCTTGATAGAAAACATATTTCTGTTGCAGAAAATGAGTCAAAATAGGAGTTAAATAATTCTGTCTCTTCCTGTTAACATGTTGTGATCTTTATTGAGTGTTGATACATTGATTCTTTTTTTATTTTGAACATATCTGAAATAGTTGGTTTTTTAATAACCCTACCTCATACTGTGCTTTTTTTGCGCAGTTACATTGGCTGATTTTGTTCTCAGTTTTTTGCCCCTCATTTTAGTCATTATTCCTTGCTGAACCTTTTGAAAAAATTGTACCCTTAACTACCAAATACTAATCATGTACGTCATCCTGCCAGGTTTCCCTTATAGCCATTAGATATATTTGCCCTCCCATAGTAGGTTTTCAGACTCACTTTATTTACTTTTTATATTGTAAATAATAATAGCTATACATTGTTATACACAGTGGTCATTAACTTTATGACCCAATCTCTGTTATTTGAGCAATTTAATAGGCTTCATTAAAGTAAGACTCCTACCTTCCCTATATGTTAGACAAGTCTTTATTTGAGTTCGTGTTTTAAAGATTTTGTTTTCAGCCCCTAACAAGTTTCACTTTAAAAGCTCTCCTGATCAAATTCTCTATTCTTTGGCTGAAGATGGTTTTATCAGTCCTTCTGAGGTACAGCCCATCTTGTGTCAACAGTCTGGTATTTCCTTTTCCAATATTTTTCTATGGAATTTTTGATGTCTAATTGTAGTTGTTCTTTGCAATATAATTTGTCCCATGTTGATTAGTAAGCACGGATAATTACCAGTGGATTTGGTCAACTTTGGAAATGTTTGGGTTTATGATTCTTGCTCCTGACAGATAGCACACTTAACAATCCAAAGGATTGAACTGGAACATCTGCTTGCTTTGGGTCTTTACAGCAATAAAAGGACTCTTTTTCTTTCTTTCCATGGAGTTGAAACTGCATCCTCTCTGCCTTTAAGGGATTCACCATCATATCTCTTGGTCTACCCTTGAAGGCTTAGAGTTGCTTTCTCTATAAAGGTGAAAGCTATTTCTCAGTCGCAGTGGTGTAGTATATGTTTACATCATTTGGATCTGTTTGTCAGTCTGTTCATTGATAATTGCATTTTCTTACATGCAGAATTGTAGCTACTCCCTAATGTAATGCTGTTTTTAATTATTGTGATTCAAACAAGTAGATCTAAAAACCGATAAAAGTTTTTTAAAGTTATCAACATTGTACTGTAGTGTATTTTTAGGCAAACAATTACACCTGCTTTAAAAGGGCATTCCTTGCTTAATAACAGTAATTGTGACTGGAATTTCCATCATTAGGTCATGTAGTCATAAAGCATGATGTCACATATGACTATGTCAATTAGTGATGGCAATCCCTGCAGTCCCAGTAGTTGTCATTAAGCAAGGATTGCAGTTGTTAAGGGAGGGCCTCCTCGCAACTTTTTCCTGGCTTCCAACAAGCCAAGTCAATAGAGAAGCTGGCAGGAAGTTGTAAGCCCTGGGATGCTCACAGGCAGGCCAGTGGGTAGGTCAGTGATTTCTGTGGTTCGAAGTGCAGCCAGCTAAGGGTTAGCCCCAATGACAGGTGGCACAGCACAAACACAGCTGGGTGGTTGCTCCCAAATGTGGGAGGGCATTGAGGTGACTGCTGTGACACCAGTGTGTCCAGGTAGAAAGCAACTGCTACTAGATGTGTGGGTGGAGCAAGTGTGGCTGGGCGGAGTGGTGGTGGAGGATGCTACTGAAAGTGGGTGAGTGTTGCAGACGTGCAGTCTAGGAGGTATGAGTAATCCAGCTGTATCTGGGCTTCTCAGTGGAGCAAGTGGTGAGATTGACTTACAAGAGTTACCCCATGGCCTTGCTGGCTTTCCATTCACTTTGCTTGTGTAGGGAGCTGGCAGAATGTGATGTGCCAATGGCAATCACAGCAAAGCAGGAATGAGTAGTATTTAAGAGATCTCTTTGCTACAAGCAAACTTTCAAGAATTTTTAAAAAATTCAAATGTAGTTATGGATTTTAGCTCAGTAGCAGGATTGTGATTTTAATGAAAAATATTTCAAGTTTGATCTCTAGCATTTCTATGCAGGACTGGAAAATTTCCTGTCTAAAACTCAGAGGTTTTTCCAGTATTTTAAGCAGTAATTTTATTATTTCAAATATCTTTGCATTGCAAGCATTACTGCCTATGAAACATTCTGAAGTTTTTTTACTGCCTGCTTATTCCATTTTCAGAATTTATCAGTTAAAATGCCATCTTCATATTGTCATTTTATTTGCAATATTGTGGTTTAATGATATAGAAGTCTGTAATACAGCCTCTGTCTGTATTATATTGTTACCTCCTTTCACATTCTTTCATAAGTAGTTGGAGATAGCTAATACTGTTATAATGCAAGGGAAGGGTACTATTATCATCATGGCTAATACTAGCGTGAGCAATAAATCTATTTCTTTAATGTCACTGATATATAATTTTAATTCATCCCCAGATGCACTATTGATTGGAAGAAAGGAAAAAATGTTACAGTAAAAACAATAAAGAAGAAACAGAAACACAAGGGTAGAGGCACTGTCAGAACAATTACAAAACAAGTACCTAATGACTCATTTTTTAATTTCTTCAGTCCAATTAAAGGTAACATTGATTCAATTTATTCTGCCCTTATTTTATAATACTGATTTTTTTCCATGTCACAAACATGAGCAAAGCAATTGAATGGATTTTATTTCTTGTTGGAATATTTTCAGGTTTGAGTAGATTTTGTAAAGATTTAGTATTGAAAGTCAAAGCAAAGTTAGAACTAGTAAAATGTTCAATAGTTGCAGAAATAAGTCTCCAGCTCAGTCTACTTCATTTTGACCATGATGTAGTTAACCTGGATGAAGTACTTGCAATGTTTTGTAGAGCACATAAAAATCACTTTTAAGGTTTTTGGGGAGTGGGGAGTTATCCTTTTGAAAAAAAAATGGTGCTTTAAAAGGCTTAGAGCAGAATTGGTTTCAAGCCATGAACTGAACTTGAGCACAATTAGCTTTAACATGCAGAGGAGAGACACTGAAGCTCTTAACAGGCAGTTTGTAAGCTGCCTAGAGTCATTGATAGTGGATGGCCATATAAATATTCTAAATAATAATAATAAAAAAAAGAATCTTTCTCCTCTGATCCTAACACTTTAGCCTATATAATCTAGTGGAAAATTAACTATATTCTATTCAGTTTTAAATTTGGGTCTAAATTTCTGTCCCATTCTTATTTTACTCATTGAAAGGTCACAAAGCTGCTTTGTGTATTTGTTCTTTATTTGTATTTAGTTCTTATTTGTATTTTTGTTCTCTGAAATTTACTTGAATGTTTAGGAGAAGCATCAGTATATTTAGAAACTGTTGCCTTATTTCTAAGTAGTACATTTTGCTTCCAAACTGATAGGCAGTCTGTCACCCATGTTCACTATTAGCAGTGAATCATGATGCTGTAACGGTAAAATACCACAGCAAGTTTTATTAATTGTAAAATGATGTTTATAAGAGTATGAAAGGTGACAATGAACCAAATTTGCAAGATCCTAATTTGGAGAGATTCTTAGAAGCAAGGAGTTGAAAGCATGGAATGGAGTATATAAAGCATTGTATAGCATGGTTAAAGCAAAGATGATTTAAAGAATTTGTGGAATATTGAGAACCTCAGTGAATGGGGTTAATTTAAGCCAGATTTGGCTGTCCTGGTTTATGCCTTTAATTTCTTTGACTTTTACTTCTTCTTTTTTATAAATCAGGTATTTTTATACTAAGAGATGACAGAATTTAAATATCATTAAGTTATTAGGGATACTTCTGCCGGTTATCACATGTAATCCATAAACCAGTGTTGTGCAATATCTTATATGTATTTCATGCACATACCATGAATCACAACTTTGAGCTACGTATTAATCCTGGTGTATGTTGTCTTCTTTCAACAGCCTAAAAATTGAAGAATTGGGATTAACAACATAATAGTTCCTACTTGTTAGATTCTAGTTTTTCCACATGATATCTTTTCTTAGTAAGTTGCAATACAAAATTGTTATTTAATCTATGTGGATCATGGCTCTGAACTAGGAAAAGACACAACAAAACTTGGAAAAACAATTTGAATATTTGTTATCACCGATTTTTCTTGTCAGGAGAGCTATATTTTACTAACCAAGCAAAACCAAAATAAAGTTGCCACAGTGTTATGAATTTCTTATCATTCTCATTGTAGTGAATGCAAATGAGAAAGAGGATTTCGTAGTACCATCCCTATAGGGGAATAGATAATGTTGAATAAATCCTTTAAGATATGATTTAATATTAGTGATATAACAATCAGAGCACTGGTATTGCATTTGAACAATGCTGTTTATTATTAGATGTCCTTTGAATCTCCTCTACATGGAAATATAAGTTTTAGATAAATCTCTTTTTAATTATGTAAATATTGGTGCCATACAATATCCATCACCCCAAACCACTTCCATGTTGAATCAGACATGTTTTGCAGTTTTCTTTGCACAGTTTTTCTGATTCCAGTGTTTTGTCCTTAAACTGCTGGTATAGGAAACAAAGGGAGAGACTTTACATTGAATTCCTATTTGCCCCTTCACAAAGGCATTATACTAGAACATGCTTTGGATCTTTTTTTAAATCTACCTAATCATATAAATACTATGCATGTCAGCATTTGAAACACAAAAATTGCTTTATAAACAATTTACAATACATTTGATTTTTTTCCCTCTGTAGTTTCAGGAGATGGAGAATCACTGGTGAGTTTTATTTCATTTTTTTAAATAGTGAATTCAGCTTTATAGCTTCACATTTGATTGTTCATATCAGACATTTCATTATCAATATTGCATAAAGTCTAATCAATTCACTAATAGCTTTCTATTTATTTTTTCTCCTTTTCTCTGGTATTTGTTCTCTAAGCATTATGTAATCTCTACTTGATCTCCAAAGGTCAATAATTGTTTATAGTATTTTTTTTGCTTTGACTGGTGTATAAAAATGACTTTCTAATAAAATTATGTTGATATTACTTAATAGAAAATTGCAAGTTTGGGGAACAAACTTCTATAAATCAGATTTCTCTTCTTTAGCAGTTGTAAATAAGTAGAAATGCATATCTATAGATCCTACAAAATACTTCAATTTCATTTCTATTACTCATTTTAAATGATTTTTTGATGATAAGATAGATGTAGTTATATAGATGCATAATTTCTTCTTTTAATTTTACAGGATGAAGATTCAGAGTGTACTTTAGCCATAGATTTTGAAGTTGGGCACTTCTTCCGTGAAAGAATAGTGCCCCGTGCTGTACTCTATTTCACTGGAGAAGCTATAGAGGATGATGATAATGTATGTGTCTTCCAATTATTTCAGGTTTATTTGTTTGTTTGTTTTCGCATAGAGGCATTGTATTTGGTTTTAATAATTTTGCTGATTAGAAAAGAAAATTCAAAGCTTTAAAGTCAAGATTAATAATACATTAACAATTACAGTAGCTGGTAATTTCTCCACCATATGTGAGTCCTGCATCTTGTAAGTAAACTAGATGGGCAATACTCACCTCAAAAATTTCCCAGTAAGGATTTTGTTTACTTAGAAACAATGAATGATGGAACATCATTTGGAAACAAAAATTGAGGTTTGACTCTGCTTTTTTATTAGTTATATACTACATGAAATAGAGCTGGCTATAAAACAGGAATATTCATAGAATAAGAAAAAGTTATGGTGTATTTTATTTCATGTCTTTCCTGTTATATTAGACTAATGAAAGAACAAAGTCCATGCTATAAATTAATTCATGCATTTGGCTAGATGCATTTTATTATTACTACAATTGCTATTAACATGTAATCATTCAACAATACCTGAGGTAAACAAGGACAAGGACCTGTACACAAGAAATTGAGTCAGTGTGTAATTCCCCCATTGGACCCTAATATATAAAGAAGACTAGTAATTTCAATAATATTTAAATAGCACTTAAGTTTCAATGTCCAGTATAATAGTAATCCTAACAACAGTTCTACCAATAGGTTGTTATTACCGTAACAAGTGTGTAGAAATGCTGAGTCTGAAAAGATAGTAGCTTATATAGTGCTGTTCACTTAACTTACCACTGTGGGGTGATATGGGACTGAGAAATTCCCAGCTAATCTTTTGTTCAGTATATTATCCTATCTTAAAGAAAATATTGCACAGTTTTGCTGTTTGTATGACAATTGTTCCTTTTTGTAGCTTTAAAAACAAAATAAATAAAAAAGATAAATTATGTAAAATATAGAATAACAACCCTCTGCTCAAGCAGGAATGTTTGTTCAGATCTTTAATATTCTATTTATGGAAAAGTAAAAAATAGAGACTCGTTTGGGTTGAACTCAGCCCAGATCCTGGCTACTTAACCCATCTGGTTTTCTTGATAATAATAGGGAAATGATTTGCTGTTACCTTCTTCCATGTTTTTTATCTAACTTACCTGTCTGGTATACAAACCTGATAATTCTTGATGGTCTTTTCAATATTAGGTCCAGCCTTGCTTAGCTTTTCAAGATAGTCAAGGTCAATGATATACTTCCATCTAGATTGGCATTGCAGTCTTAACATAACCAGTCAATTGAACATTTACCAAAACCTCATAGAAATTCACGACGAATATTGAAATAAAAAAATGTTCACATCTATTGAAAGTACTTTGCTGTATTTAGGATAAGTGATCGATTCATCTTCTCTGAAATAATTATGGGACTGTAGAAATATATATTTAACTGTTCAGTATGTGTATGCAGGTGTTAGTCTGATACATTTTAAACTGTCAAATGTATATAAATGGATTTGGGGAAAATTATGGTTCAAATATTCATATAAATGCTACCTGTAATGAGTGTAAAGTAATATCTAAATGATTTTCTCTCTCCCCCTTCCTACTCTACTCCATCCTTTTAATTAGTTTGAAGAAGGAGAGGAAGGAGAGGAGGAGGTGAGTATATCATGGTTTAATATTTTTCCTTCAGTGGAATACATAATAAATACTGTAGGCTGAATAATCAAGGAGATGCATTTTAGAACAGGGATTAGCAATCTGAGGTTTTATGTTAATCTTAATTTTTGTGTTTTGCATGTGTATATCTATTGATCCAGAGGGAATACCTCAGTATCAAAAGTCAGTAATAACAAAATGGCTATTGTGTATATATTTATAAGACAGTCTAGTTCAAAGGGAAGCTAGAGGTTTAAAAGAACTAGAATTCCTGAATTATTTTATTTAATTATTTTATTTAATTTTATTTTACAATTACATTAAAAAGAAGTTAAATGCAATTCTGAAAATTTTACGCTAGTCAGGAAGGCAGAAAGTAGGCTGAAGTTAGAAGAATCCTATGTTTATTAATTTCCAGTTACAAATAATACAAAACATAGTTTAGTGGTAGATATTCTGTGGATCTGGTCTTCTGCTTCTCAAAAGACAGAAATCATATAACCTGATTTTAGCAACAGGTTTCTTGGTTGTGAGCTCTGTGCCTTGCTTTTTTTGGCTTTTTTTTTCCTGCCTCTGAAACACTATTTCAGAAAAAAAAATCCTGCCTCTGAAAGCCTCCAAAACAGAACTTCAGAAAAAAAGCCTCTGAAGCTCCGTTTGGGGCTTTTTTCTAAGCTCCATGGAGCTCTGTTTGGAGCTTTTTTTCTAAGCTCCGTAAAGCTCCATTTGGGGCTTTTTTTCTGAAGCTCCGTTTGGAGCTTTTTTTCAGCCTCTGAAAACCTCGGTTTGTGAAGCTGAGCGGGACTACATTCCGAGTATAAGACGCATCCAGATTTTCACCTTCTTTTTTGGGGAAAAGGGTGTATCTTATACTCCGAAAAATACACTATATAGAGCAGAGATAGGTCTTTTTTCTATTTTCCATCCTCCACCCTTTTATTCATTTTTAAACAATTTAATTATTGATAAAAGGAACCATCCTGCTTTTCCCCCTTCTGGTTGTTGTTTCTTCTTTCTTCTGTTTTCTGAGACTTCCAGTATAAGGTATGATGGATGTTTATCACTAACCATAAGATTTTGGAAGGCAAGTGTAGTGAGTATGTTTGTAAGTAAGCTGCTATAACTTCTTCAGCTATGAGAAGCTTCTGCAATATTTATTCCTCTGCCAAACTTTGATACAGCAGAATTTCCAAAGATAAGACTTGCTGACTTTATTTCTACAACATTGAAGGAATAGTCCACTCATTTAAAGCACTTTTTTTTGGTAGATAGGTTACTGATCATTTTGAAAGTCTTATTGGAATTACTAATACTGTAACAGTTAAGAGAGTAAAAATGTTCATGATCATTCAGGAGAAAAGAAGGATGAAATTACCTGAAATGTGTTCGTTCTTAGAAAGATGTTATTTTAGTCTTCTCTTATTGTTATTTCGACTACTTTTAAAAAGAATAAAATACCAAAAAAAATTGTCTAGTTTTTCTTGTCAGAATAGCTAAAGGAAATGTTAAATAGTCTATATCATCAGTTTCAGTGCAAAGATTGGCTTGTGTTTATCACATCTTCTCAAAACACAGCATTTCATGGCATTTACCAGTTTTGTTACTTGAAAACCCTCTTTGATCTCAAATCTTTTCAAAAGTTACAAAGACCTTTAGCAATCAAATTGCCTCAGGGTAACAAGCTTGTTTGATAAACTCTGTAGACAGAAGAATCTAGTATCATCATTCCACCTAAACGATGCCATTAACTTATTACAGAGACTAATATTCCTTTCTCTGAAAAGATAGGAAGATCCAATTGATAACAGATGCATTTAATATTACAAAGTAGTGGACTCATGTTTCTGGCCTTTGTGATTAGTAAGAGTAGACAATAAAAAAAGTGGATGAAACAATGTGTATAATGATGTCAAAGTCTTGGTTGTCAAAAAAAAAAAGCATACTTATTCCAGTCCTTTCCTTTTAAATCTAGGAATTAGAAGGGGAAGAAGAAGGAGAAGAGGAGGAAGATGCAGAAAGTGAACCTAAGGTAAGCTCTGTTTAAGTATTTATATTAAGCCAAAATTATAAATTGCACCACATGCCACATAAATTCTGCTAATCCTGAAGTTAATAATTCATTTTTTTTAAAATGGCCCAATTTTCTTTTTGTTCATTATTCATTCAAATGAATACATTCTCACTTTTTCCTTGCTATTGCTAAGCTAATACTAATTCATTTCATTTTCTTTAACTGACAAATTAATAGTTTTATAACATGACATACATTATAAATAGCAAATTCTGTTTGCCTTGTATACATATATTTATATAAACTTAGAAATATATTTTAACATATGCCTGCTTATTTAAAAGTTTGCAGGTTTAAAATATATTTGTCCATTTTATGCCCATTTGCTTTTGTGTTTCTATTCTTTTTTATTCTAAAATACCAAAATCTGCTTTATTCATTTCATTTTTTCCTACTTGCCTAAGAAAAAGAATTCTTAATTTGCAGATTACACTTGATAAATTCCACATATACAATTGCAGGGAGATTTATAGTGATGTAATTGTTATGTGGTATTCCTATGTGATCTTTTTCTCTTGAATGAAAATTTTAGTCATGTAGGTAAGATGAAATAATTCATGAAGCGTCTCTCCCTTTCCTCCCTTTTCACTCACCCGCCCCAGACTTATTTTTAAAATTACAGCACGGAAAGAATCCTTGTCATCAATTCTCAAACTAGTTTTACTTACACTGATAGCTGGTTATCTGCAATACATTGACCAGAGATCTATATTAAAAGTAAAATAAGCAAATATTTACATGTGAAAATTGGATTTAAGTTTTGAACATTGTACATGTGGACTTGAACATATAACCTGTACACTTGGCACAATTGTACACATGGCTTAGAGATAATGTTTCTTATGACTATTATATAACTATTACAGTAATGATGTGATAGTTACTGAATTGAAAATGAAATGCATTGCAGGCAAGTGTTAACATCTTTGGCTAGAAAAAATGGAAAATATGCTTATTTCTGTGAGTGATTGTATGTGACATTGTTTTTTGTGCCTTCTGGAATATTAGTTACTGCTTTTTACTTTTGTTTATTTGGGTCCATTTCATCTTTCTTTTATGCTGACAGTTCGTTTCAATTTTTCCCTGTTTAGGTGTAATTTAAGTCTGTTTATCATTCATTCATTCATTTATAGGTAAGGTTGAATTCCATTAATACCTAACTTCCAAGGCTCCCTCCCTCCCCCCCCTTTTTTTTTGAACCCATGCAAATTTCATTCATTTAAGTACCTAATTTGTTTCATTCACCTATTCTATAGGGAAAAAATGGTACTTTATCAAGAGTATGTATAATTAAGTCCACAAGGTAAATGTTAAGAAAAATATATAAAATAGATGTGACTCTTAAATTATAGATATAGATAATTACTGTTTTTGAGAGGAAATTACCGTTTTTGAGAGGAAATTAATATTTATTTAGATATGCGTTCTCAAATGTCCAGATACAAGCTAAAAAAAGAAATGTTCTAGCCTATTCAAATATTGAGCTGTTTACCCTTACAGATCGAATAGTCTGTTTCAAGATCAGATTGTTTCTGTTAAGGTTGTGGTGGCCTGTTGCAGTGTTGAAATGCTTTCAGTGACATCACAGCTCTGGAATGGGATATTGAGGGGTGGAGGTCAACATTATTTCATTTAAAAGTACAATCTAGAATGTATTTGTTATTGGGCGTGCATGTGTGTGAGTGTGTTGGTTCTTTGTGCAGGCTTTAGTGACTTAAAACATTTTTTTTAAAAAATAATTTTTATTTCCATTTTCCAACATCATATTTATGTACAAACTATTATCCATCATTAATCATTAATTTTTATTTATTACTAATTCAGGCCTGCCCGATTGCCACTTCCTTTCTTCACAACCTCCCTCTCTACCCTCTACTACTTTCCCATCCTTCATCTCCTTCACTTTACTACTTCCTCTCCTCCTTCTCCACTCCTCCCTTCTTCCACCCTATCTAACCTTCTTATTCCCCTCCTCCTTCTCTACTCTTTCCTACCTACTTTCTTCTCTCCTTCTACTCCTCTCTCCTTTTCTTTCTGAAATGGCAGTCGAGCATCCCCAATATCATTTTAAATTTTAATTTCATATCTTCAAAAATTTACTGTACATTAATAATCAATCCATGTATCATTTCCCCTTTCCCCCTCCTCCCTTCCCCCAGACTTCCCAGAGCAAATACCGGGTATTATGACCAACAATCACAAGCTAAAGTATACAAAATATACATAACCTCCCACCTTTAAAAATTTGAAATTTTAGATCCCCTCACAATAAAAGTAAAGAGATAGGAAAGAATAATAAAAAGAAAAGAAGAAAAGAAGCAATATCAACTTCACATATTACTTCTTCCTACAGTCCATTTTAAAAATTAGTCCATCTTCTAAAATTCAAATTTTTTTCACCCACTTGTATATTCCTTCAAATTTCATAAGTCCATTTCTTAAATTACAATCCAGCTTCTCAAATTCAATTTTTTATCACTTATATATTTCTTCAATTGTCATAACATTTAATATACAATCTTCCAATACTACTCCCAATCAAATATCATTTCGAATAAAATCTCTCAAATATAATATTTTCAGCTTAACCATAACTTTTACTATCTATAAACGTGTCAATTAAAACAAATAATCATTTAAACTACATCCACAATATAACAGTAAACAATTAAAATCATTACATTCACATTATCTAAATTCATAAATTTCACTTTCCATCCTTCACAATTAAATAATATCATCCCATAGATTTATACCATACAAATAGCAAATAACAAAAATCCTATAATTTATATCCTAAACAAATCAATTCCAAAAATTAACCATAATCATCATATTCACATCTTAAACATTCCTCCCCTCTCCTATTCTATTTTCCATCATTTCCAAACCAATTAACTTAGCATCTAACAACAAAGGATTCCCACTCTTTAAAACATTAATATAAAAATGTCTCGCTTTCATAACTGAATTAAGAAAATACTTTCTGCCTCTAAAATTCACTGACAAACCCATTGGAACTTCCCATCTAAAATATATCTGATGTTTCTTAAACTCATCCACTAAAAAAGCAAATTCTCTTCTCTTTCTTAACATTTTATGTTTAGGAGGAATTTCCTTCATCATTTTTATATCTTGTCCCAATATTTGAAATTTATTTTTATAAAAGGCTTGCAAAATTTCATACCTAACCTTTTTATCGTAAAATAAATAACCACATCCTTCGGTACTCTATTTTGTCTTGCCCACCAAGAATTAACACGATAAATTCTTTCAATATTAATCTCAAAATCTTCCAGCTCCACACCCTTTATCTGAGCAAAGGCTTGCGTAAAAATCTCTTTTAAATTTTCCTTCCTATTTTGCTTCAAACCCCTCACCCTTATAGCATATTCCATTAATCTATATTGTAATATTACTCTTTCTTCATCTGCCCTATCTATCTTTGCCTGTATATCTTCTATCTTATTATCTAAGTTCCAATTGTTTTGATTTTTTTGAATTTCCTCTATTTTCCTTTGCAACTCTAAATTAGCTTTATTAATTTCTGCAAGATCATCTTCCATCTGAATACAAGAGCTTAATATTTGCGCAATTGCATCCTTTACCATTTTCATTTCCCTCTTCTGCTCTTCCACCACTTCCTTAAAATCCAACATCTCTTTCTCTATTTCATCAAATTTTTGATCTATTTCTAAAAAATGACTCTCCAAAAACTCCTGTAAAGAATTTCTTAATTCCTTTTTGATTTCTTCTTTTAATTTTTGAATCTGAACTGAAGAAATTTCAAAGTTTTTAATGACTTTTGGTACTATTTGCTTAAAAGCCATTTTTTAAAAATATAACTTAATAACGGACCAAAAAAAAAATTAAAAAAGAAAAATTAAAAAAACTTTTCTTCTAAATCACTATAATCCCAAAGAAGAAGAAAAAATATAAATCATAAAATTCTCGTTTCTTCCATTTAATCAGTATCTTCCTATATATCTTTGAATTCGACACTAGCTGTTAGTAAGCATTTCTTTAACTTTCGTTTCCAGTACACACATTCCACAAAACCGCCATTTGCTTTCTTCTCTCCTATCTTCGCAGCAAATATATCCTCAGGGGCTTGCAGTCTTCTTACAAACAAGTGCTAGAACTCCAGTTTCTGCTCCGTCCACGTTACAATCCATCATAAATCAATTCCTGCCGTGGAAATTGGACGCTACGTTTTGTCTGCCATGAAAGGCAGATACCCTCCCCCAGGAGCTTATCAGGCTATGGAAGGAGAGCTCCCCGCAAGCCTCAGAAGCTTTTTCTGTGGCTATATTTGGGTGTCTCAACTTCAGCCTGAATGCTCATCTCTCCCTCTTTGCCCGAGGGAAGAGATTTCCAAGCTGTTGGACCAGATTTACGATGTCCTGACAGCTCTAGAGACTAGGGAGTTAGCAGCCTAATCAAAGCTGCTTCTCAACGAGCGGAGCCAGTCCTTAAACATTTTTTAAGACAAAATGTTTGTCTTAATGTTTTAAGACAAAATGTCTTAAAACATTAAGACATTTTAGTATATGTTCAGTATTTGTAACTCATGAGAAGATATTGTTCCAAACTCAGTGTGATTTAGCTTGACATTTAAAAGGAGTGTCATCTATGCTAAATTAATAACATTCCTCTATCATTACTTTGTGCATTTAGATTGGTTTAATTTCCCTCTCTTTTTCTTTGATGCTATTAATGTATCAACATAGTTGTCATTTGTATTTAAATATCTTTCCTTTATTAAGCTGGCATTTTGATTTGAAATTTGTCATTTTTCATCAATAATTGATTTTAAAATTGTATATATATGGTCTTAACAGAAACTTGTTTCATCTGAAAAACTTTCTCTTTGTGAAAAGTAGATTGACAGATAGCCCAAATTTTTACTCTTTAGTAATTCCACATAAATTTTATTGAAGAACATTGCAGTATTTGAAATTGTTTACTTTTGTACTTGCTTCTGCAGGGTCTTTCTTCAGAATAAGCCATTAACTTGATCAGCTTTTAAACTGTTTTTCCTCCTCAGATATTCTTATCATCTATATCTGACATCTTGTTTTAGAATATTTTACTTCCTGTTTTCACAACACTTAATAGTGCAGCATTTTACTGCATTTGAGTTTTAGAATCACTTGAGGAAGTTCTGGAAGATGTTACTTAAACTAAAGGTTTATTATCCATTGCAGAAGATCTTGCATATAATATAGTAGGTATTCATTTGAAAGGAAATTATTGAAAGATTCAGAAATCACTGTTTTTAGCTGTAAATTGTTTAAGGGTTGATTCATTAGCACTTATGCATGCAATTTAATTCTGTATAAATGAAATAACATGCCTCCCACTGAAGCAGTTGCCTGGTAATATTTCCCCAAGGATCCACATCATTCTGCATGCTGGAAACTTCAAAGTGCAACCAGGGATTTTCTGTTAGGTCAGTCTTTTCCCCTTCCCTTCCCTTCTCCTCCATCCATCCACTCCTGTGCTGATGGAGAAAGGTGAAAAACCTCTCACGGGATTCTCAAGCAGAGACAGCCTGAAAATGGGAAAGGAAGAAAGTGCAACTCTCCATCCCTCTTCTTTCTCAGCTGCTTCCTCCCCACATTCTTAACATGAGTAAAGAAAGACTCCATAGGGACAACAGGTCTACCACCAAGAGTGCAAGAACTTGCCAGTTTTCTCTATCTTCATTGGACTCCAGCCAGACACCTCCCTTCATGACCAATCAGACGTATGAGGTGTCTGAGACCTTAAATATGGTCTTGAGTGATTATTATACTTCAGAATTTACAGCCTGTTATCCTCCAAGAATATTTCTACCCTTTTGGTCACCCAGTGCAACCAACAACAGTTTTGGTCCTGAAACTCTTAAATCATTTTCTAAGTACTAATAAAGGAGAATATTTGTAGCTTAGGGTTGACATGAAGATCCTTGGTGCTCTCTGAGCTTGCTTGCTGTTGTGGGTTTTTTGTTGTTGTTGTTTTGCAGACACTTCATTACCCAAATTAGGTAATAGCATCAGTGCTTGCCTCTGGAATAAGATGCCCACTTGAGATTGCCCTGCACTAGTGTAGAAAAACCTAGGTTTCTATTTTCTGGTGTTAGTGACTGTTGTATTGTCTTGTTCACAACTCTTCATTTAATTTAGAAGCTACACTAATAATCATATTCCTCTACGCTTCTTCAGTATTTTTTTATTTCCTGAATTATGAATATTCAGTTACTGCTTTCCTTACTCTTACACCAGATATTCCCTGTTTATCCTCAGTAAAGTGTACATCCCAGTGGCTAAAATATCATCATACTGTCACTTTTTAGGGTTTTTTGTTCCCAAAGTAGTCTTGATATGGATTATTGTGCTGTAGAGTTAAGTTTATAGACAGTTTTGCTGCCACCACTTTTTGGGGATGTTTCGATTTAAATCTTGGTTCTAAGAAGCTGCTACACATGGTTGATCAATGGTTCCATGACCTACATAGGAAACTTTTCTAATAGTAGAAATGTTAGGTTTTGTGTACCAAGAATATATAAGAGAAAATAGGAATTAGTAATTCTTCTCTTAATAAAATATTCAGTCACTTGGAAAACAGCATTGCTTATTACAGGTAGTCTTTGATGTATAACCACAATTAAGCCCAAAATTTCCGTTGCTAAGCAAGGCAGTTATAAGTGAGTTTTGCCCCATTTTATAATTTTGTCACAGCTATTAAATGAATCACTGCTGTTGTTAAGTTAGTAACATGGTTTTAAAGTGAATCTGGCTTCCCCATTAACTTTCCTTGTCAGAATGTTGCAAAAGATCTGATTCAGGGGCACTGCAACTATCATAAATACATGCCAATTATCAAGCATCTGAATTTTGATCACATGATTATGGGTAAGCTGCAATAGTTGTGTGTGTGAAAAGTCACTTTTTTTCAATGCTATTATAACATTGAACAGCTGGTTGTAAGTCAAGGACCACCTGTATCTGCCCTTTTCATTATCCCTTTTTAAAAGTGTTCCACTGTTTCACCATAAGTATGCTGCATTACATTTGTGTAAACTTCATCTTTAATATTAACCAAAAAAATTACACAAACTTATTGTACTTCTGTGCTGTCAAAATGTTTTGATTTAGATTTGTTATTGTTCAAATATATTGTTGGTGAACGGAATGCAAAATAAGAGAATGCTTTTAACAACTAATTATCAAATGAGTATCAGGAAAGTATCACAAGTTATAGGGAGTTTTTTCCTTGCTTTTGGAGTTTTTCTTCCACTCTTCCTCACAGAATCCTTCTTGCTTGGAAATGTTTACATTATTCTGCATATATTATATATTTGAGATCTTCATGTAGAGATACCAAAGTTTAAACTGAAGGCTACTCTAAAAGCTATGTTTCCTATAAATGTTCTTGAATACTTTGAAGGTGTATTTTAAACTTTTATCTTTTGAAATAGCCAGCATGTTCTTCATTAGCTTTATCTTTTTTTTTTTTTTGCAAATGTGTATTGTGTGGTTATGGCTAAACAGTTCAATTTTTATTTCAGAATGTTTGTGTGCATGTGTGTGCATGCATAGATTAGGCAGTGATGTTGAGATCAGAAGAAAGGGTATTTTCTGCCAGCTTTCCATTGCAGATGATTGTTACCAAAGCAGTGCTGTATTGTGCACCTGTGAATAATTACTGTACTATCAGCTAAACTTTTCAGAAGGCCATTTGCAATGATCTCTGGGTTTTGTTTTGCAGATCTGACCAGCTTTTTGGCAGTTCTAGTGTATTTTTTTCCCCTGGGGTTTCCATAACTTACCTTTACTTCAACAGTTTTATTAACTTCTATTTCTTAACAATATTCCTCATAGCTGAAACTTTTTTTTAAAAGAGCACTGAATTGGCTGTTGAAGGATTCCAAATTTCTGTACCTGATATATTCCATGTTTTTATTTCGGATCCTTATATTTATATGAAGATGAATGCATATGAATGCATTCAGATTTGCAGAAAAGATACTTGTGTTTATTGCTGTACAATATACCAACAGTATATTGCTGTACAATGTATCTGTTCACTTAAGGATTCATTGAAATGTTCAATTTTACCTTTTTGAGAGGGGGCATACCTTTAAGTCAGTCTCAATTCATGCTGATTTCCTTTTTCCTGGGGCTGATAGTGAGTGAGTGGCCCAAGGTCATCTAGCTTGTTTCATGTTGGTTCTCCCACTTTCTAGTCTAGTGCCTTAACCAGTAAGCCAAACTGGCACTCTCAATTTGAGTTAGAGATGCCTAAATGTTTGCACACAACTGTTTAGCTATGATAACTATTGAACATCTGCATTATCCGTTCAGGGGTGTGTAGGAAGGACTTTAAATGTCTTGTTTGTATTTTAATTTAAAAAATATTGGGTTTTCCTTTAGAATAAGATCTTTTCTTTTTAAAAAAAGCAATTTTAAAAATAAACAATAGTACATTTATCAAAAATCCTTTGTAATTGTCTTTAATAAACTGCAAAACAGGAATACCTGTATTCATACACAATTTGGATAGCCTAGAAAGGATACTTTTGTTTCAGTTTATCCTTTATTGTAGACACAAATGACTGCTTTTCATATTACCCTCCCCTTTTTTGTCTTTCAGTATTTTCTGCAGGCATTGCCCTGATAGTAAACTCTTATGTGATCCTACAGCATTTTGTTTTTTCTTAAAACTGGGATTATGTTTTTATTTCTTTATTTTAAGAAATGTTCCAGTAGTGTCTTGATGGCATATGAAAAAAAAAATTGAGACTAGTATCTTAGAATCTAGTCCTTTATCAGGATGTGGTTAACCTTCAGTCTGTCTCTATGCATCTTTTAGATATTTTGAAAAATGCTAGAATGTGGGTACCAAGAAAGATTCCTCTGAACAATGACCTGAAAGTGTGATACTGTTGGTCTGGGTCAAGCAATACTGAATGTCATTCTTCCATTTATTTATTCCAATTCTTAGGAAGGAATGATATAAAAATGTAAAAACACAGATTGGTGTACCAGTTACTGGAAAGAATAAGTGAACCCCTAGCCTGTAAGAAATAGGATGATACGGCTTTATTGCAATCCATTATTTTTGTAATGGCTATAATACAGGGGTAGCTAATAAGCAGTGCTTCAGATTTGAAGGCAAAACACTTCTCTGATTGTGATCCTGAGAAAAGACATGCTTTGAAATTTGCAAAAAAAGATGTGACATTTGGACTGCAATTGATTCTTAAGCACCTTTTAACCTTTAGGTCCAAAACACTATGCAGCTTTATTAACTGGTTGTTTTGCCTTTAGGATAAAGAATAATATCTCCATCCCTCAGAACACAATATCTTGAATATTACTTTTCAAATTACCATTTTCATATCTTAGTTCTGATATTAGTTATGAATACAAAATTAAATTTAATGTTGAATTAAATTCAGTATTATATTGAAATATCTCTTGCATAAATCTTTCTTTTTTCTTTTCATTTTTAAACAGAAAGATGCCAGTCAACCTGCTGAATGCAAACAACAATAAGGAAATACCACTTCAGAGTGATATTTGAACAGCCTGTAACAATATTTGGATACCTGGCCTGCAGTTCAGGAAATTCCATTACTGCAGCACAATCTTATTAACAATGCTTAAACTAAATTGTTTTCAAATGCATGATTTTCACTAACTCTTTTCTTATTTTTGCTTAACTTGTACAGTGGCAACTTAATGCATTTGAGAAATATGAGGTTTAATTAAAGCACACTCTACAGCCTTTGGTACAATTTAGCTCAACTGTCTCTGTAGGCTTTTCCATTAAATTAAAAAAATAATTTGCCTTTTTGAAAAACTTACCCTCAACACAAGGTAAGTTTTTGTCAAAATACTATGGAATAGGAATATTTAGACTATTAAATTAATAAAATACAGTAAAAACAAATAAAGCAATATGCCTTCTGGTAGATCTTTTCCCTTTAAAATAAATCTCCTGTAACCATTCAGACAGATTAGTGCTACAGAGTACCTTAAAACATTGTCATTTCCAGTAATTTTAAATGGAAAATAACATTTCCTATATCTTTGAAGAAAGGAGTGGTCGAGAGACATTTAGTTGTTCACCTTATTTATTCATTTTTTTTAAAGTACTTTGGTGAACTAGTACTTTTAATAGTTTTAAAATACTTGAAGAGAATCCTGTTTATAAACTATGGGTACTTGTATGTGGAAAATTCATACTTTACTCAAGAAAATGATTGCTTCTCAGACATTTCAAAACAGCAAGCCTGATGTGGGCTCCCTAGGTTGAGAAGGTTGCAGCACTTAAGTATATATCCCTGGTTTGCCTTAGTTATGCTTGGCACTGTTCAGACGTTCTTACATTCAAAGATTTGAAGCCTGGACATAAGCTGCAACTTTATATGCTTGTTCTCCACTGTTCGGTGCAACTTCACTTTTAATCTTCCGTCATAAGAACAGACCAGAGTTTGATGTAATAGCTGAAACAGCATTTTGTAATTTGTACTCAACCTTTAAACCAAGTGCAGATGCTCTTGGTGACGGTTCAGCCATCAAGTGCAAATTACAGCATTGTAATTCAGAGGACATAGCAAAGTGTGGCTTCCATTAAACAAAAAATAAAGTGAAACTACACACAAACATGGAAAATAATGTTCTGAATAAATTGGAAGATGATCCAATTTGGGCCTGTGAAAGCTATATCATATAATTGGAAAAATATAAATACATCCTGGGTGCATAGTTCTGATGTTGATCTGCAATATCAAGTCACTCCATTCTACATTTCCATGGTTTTTAAAGCTCCAGAATCCTTCCGAAGAATATTCAGAATACAGTTCACCTTTCTTAAACATACAATGCCAGCTTATGGCAACACTTCATTACCAATTGTGTGAATGCTGTTACCAGGCATGTAGAGAGTGCTCCAGCCTTATCTTATACATTTGTAACTTAATACGGTGTTTTCAATTTGTACAGAATAGTTAGAATATTCTATTAAAGTTGTGAAACATGAAGCATATTGTCCTGATAGTTTCTCTATCAATACATGACATTTTCTTGTCGCATTCATTAGTGTGTGACAGTTAGCAACTAATCACATGGATCCCTACTGAGATTTCAGTTGTAAATTTCCCTGTATATATGGTAACTGTGGAACTCAGTTGAGTATTGAATTTTTAGGGTGGTATTTCTTCGTGTTGGCAACTTTTAAGATGTGTGAGTTTTATTCTAGAGTTAAAGTTCACAAATCTTAAAGTTTCCAGGATTAAGAAACACTATTTTCAAATCTATAGGGAATAGATTTGAAAAAAGACGGTAGAATTCAACAGAAATCATGGGTATGCTACGCAATTTAAACAAAAATCAGAAGTAGAAGAATAATGCTTTTATTTTTTAAAAAATTAGCATTACAATATAGAGCACATTATGAATTCCATGCACATTAAGCAAAAGAGAACTGGCAAAATAGAAGGAGGGAAATTATAAAATAGGAAAAATGTGGGGGAGAGAGGTTGGAGATTTTGATGCAGCTCTAATTTTTTAATATATCTTAAAACACTTCTAGTGTAGTATCTGCAGCTGTGAAGAAATTCTATAGCTGTCTGATTCTAACACTTGTAAATCAGAATAGAGTATCTCTATTCACCTCATCTGAAACCTTGATAAATGTATCAGAAGAAAATAAATATGCATTTTTGTACTGTTGGAATCTTTGGAAGGCAACTGATAGTTAATGAGAAAAGAGATTCTATCCATCTTCATAAGTAAGAATGATAATAGTTATTCAAAGTGTAGTCAGTTAACAAGCCAAAACTGTCTTTACAAATGTAAGTAAACTTTCAGGAAGAAAATAATCCAGCTAGTGTTTTGCATTTTGATGAGAAACAGAGTAAATTCTTTACATGTTCTGTATCTTATCAATAGAATAATTGAGTTTCTTCTTTCTCATTCTTGTATAAATAACAGCAAATAAAATTAATGCTTTTTAATTCCTTTTTCTCAGTAAACCTGTAAGTAACAAATTTTATATTAATAACAAAGTAGTAAATGACTTCCAGAATACTCAAAGGTAGAGATAAAAATGCAAATGTGCAATTTTGGCCTAGCTTTAATTATCTCATAATTCAGTGGTTTAAATATTACTTGGCTGCTAATTTACACTGTTCACTGATGACAATTTTCTTATTTTCAGGTTGAAGTATTTGTGGCTGGATTATAGGGTTTTTCCCCACACAGCTGTATGCAGTTTTCTGTGGTTTGTGAAGGTTAAACTTGGTATTTTTGCCATGAGTGAGTTGGGCTGTATCTTAGTGCAACAATGAAAATGATATCTAAGTACCACGGGAATATAGTTTGGCTGCTCAGTTTGAATATCTCTATTAAATTAAATAGCACTTGGGGACTCCTTTTTCAGTGGTTACCTACTACGTTCTCAGGTTTAGTGGCCATATAAACCTGCAACAGCAGGAGAGACTGTTATCCTTATGTCTTCATGTTACTTTCGCAAAGAAATTTAGTGTATGATATTGAGCTAGATAGAATTATAAGAGCTGTCAAGATAAGGAGGAATAATACAGAAAGTTTCCAAAATCTAAAATATTGGGGGTGTGTGGAAATCAGGTAATAACAAATACCTAATAAATGATGTATCTAGATTAATAACCAGCTCCTCATACTTTTCCAGAGAAGTTATTTTTAGTAGAATTAATAACATACCCAATATAACAGTCTACAGAGACTTAAATAAACATGTTTACTTGATAAAAAGTAACTTACATGGCTACAAATATAATCATAATTCTATATTTTGAGTTGATGCCCATTATATTAATACAGACATACAGTAGCAGGAATTAGAAGGTTCTATCATCAATTCACTTAGGACAAACTCTAAACCTAGTCAACATGTTACCTAATCAAACTATCTTATTTTTTGCTTACTTGCTCACCCCTCCCAAAGAGTTTACCAACCATAATAGACTATGCATTTCACATAATTACTGGAGCCCCATCGATGCAAAATCTTTCTACTCCCAAAACTCAGAATTGAAAAGCAGCCCATTTAAGGTTGTTTTTTTGAAAGCTGCCTTTGGAAAGTCAAGTTGAAATAATAATTCTAAATTGGGGGGGGGGGATTTCATATGCTTTACTTTAGAAAACTCGGGCCAATAGAGCAAAAATTGTTAAGTTTCAAAGCAGTGGTCAAGAATCCAAAGTCTTTTAGAGGCTGATTTGTCTCAAAATTGGCTGAAACTAATAGGAGTTGAATTCTATATAAAATCAAGTTGGGGTAAAGTCCTTTTATTAAAAAATTGAAGCTTTGATAAATGGTTATTGTATTTAAATGTGCTAAAATGATAAACGTCTGTACAGATGACATTCAAAAAAAGATTTGGCAAAATTAAAGAAGGTATAAATTAGGCAAGCAAGGAGAACAGCACTGTCGTCCTTCATCACTCTATATAGAATAACAATGGGCTCTCCAGATGAATGCTGCTCGGTTTGTGTTCAAACATAATTGATATGCTTCTCTTCCTGTAATTAAGCCCAAGCTTTTCAAAAAACAGCTCCTTTTGATTCTGACAGTGAAACAGGAAGAGTCATGGTATTCTCAGTTACCCTGAGAAATAGCAATTCTTCAGATAATGCCAGACAGATATTCATCCATCCATCCATCCATCCATCAGTGGAGAACGTATTATGCTTAGTCTGGTCTAACAGGAAAGGAAATTTTGTTCTAATTGTTTTGATTACTCCTCTGCAAAATAATGCAGGATTCCTTCCAATAATTTCCTAGTTCACTGTTGTGAATCAGGTTTGCTCTATACCTTAATGATTATCTTGAATGTTTGAGTACTGAATATACTATCATAGCATGGATATGGAAATTGTAGCTTTCTAGAGTTGAATGAATTACAGTACCTAGCAGTTCTGATCACTCCAGTCAGTGTTGAGCAATTCTGGGAACAGTGATTCAGGAACATCTTGAAGCCTGGGTTCTCTTTCCCTGGATGACCTGTATGGTAATTACCTAACTCAGCTACTGTTAGGAGTGCATCAGTATTTTAAATTTGCCAGAAAAAGTGCAAATATTAGTTTTATGAAGGTCTGAGAAGCTGATATCTCTGAGGGGAAGCAGGGATAGAAACAAGACATCAATAGTCTAAGAAACAGTAGCATGAGTTATTTATGCAGTTTTCCCCAACCCAGATGTATAGGTGTTCAACTTCCAGAATTCCCAACCACTAGGGGAATAGTAGTTCAGCTGTATTAACAGTTCTGGAACTTACCAAATAAGGGGAAAGCTGTACTAGCTACATTACTCTGGAAATACAATATGGCACCCAGTGAACTGGATAGCAAGGGAAAAATTGATCCAGACAACATAAAATTACTTTGCCCAAGGTATTTTAACTGGAAAATGTATATTGGCATGGAAACATTCATAAGTTCAATTGGGAGCTGCAACCATTTACTAAACTTAATGGAAAATACATGATGTGATTTTTCTCAAAATTATTTGCTAGTTTCTTGCAAAATGAAGAATAAGTGTTTTATTTCTACACAGTCCAGTGTTGTGACTGTTTTTTTTTTATCTCCTTGGGATTTCCCTGTTCTTCTCCATAGATCAGGTCCATATGGGACAGAATGCAAGGATTACTTTGTTGCTAATTAACTAACAAATAAGGGAGTGAAATTTTAAAGATTCGGCCTTTCTTTTCCCAAACAACGCTAATTATGAAAATTTCATTTTTGGAAATAAAGTGGACAGACTTAGGGTAGTGAATTATAGTTGATATATCAAGCTGATAGACCTTCTCCAAGATGGTCTCTTCACAATGTAGTTTTCAGATCTTCCAGTGGTGCCCCTGTTGTAATCGGAAAACAGAATAACAGAGTTGGAAGTAGAAGCTGTGGGAAAATTATAAGACATTAGATACTACTACTTAACTTCATTCCTTATTCTGTCTCAATCACCCTCTAGCCAGGTCAAACATTTCCCAAAGCACCTCTGATCCACCAGCAATTTACAAAATGCCCTCAAGATAAAATCACAATACCAGACCCCTCATAATAAATCCACACTGAGAAAGGCATCTACACATCTGAAGGTGATCTTACTTCTTGGACTTCATGTCCTCAGGACAATATTTGGATACACACATCTAATATACAGTTCACAATCAAAGTCCCTGGCAGGAATACCTTAATCTACATAACATCAAAGGCTCTTGTCATAAAACCCTATTTGTATGTCCCTAACGGTGGCTACTCCTAAAGCAAACCTCTCCTGTTGGGGATTAATAAATCATTTCCTTTCCATACAGCATGTCTGGATTTCATTCTGATTTGTTCTTGGGCAACGCTGGCTCGAATTGGGACCCAAATTATTCTGAGAAAGCTATATAACTTCTGTATCTTTATTGTCATTTCTAAGATTGGTTGCTATATACATTATTAATTTGCTCTTCATTATGTTTAATTTCATTTTCCACTGTACTATTTGACTTTCATTACCAGAGTTCAAAGATCATTTGCGTTTTCAGCTTTTACAGTGATCTAAGCACAGCACAGATTACTAAAAATTACATCCGTCAATTTGAAACCACATTTGTCTTCTTGCAATCCAGCTTCTCTCAATATATATATTCAGCATATAGGTTAAAAATTCATGAAATCTTGGTAGGCTACAAATAGCTTGATGCCCAATAATATTTCTATAGCATCAGAGAGTTGAGAAAGGAGAGAATTGTTTCCTTGAGAAAAGCAACCGCATTCTTTTGGGTATGTTTTAAAAAGGTCCTTTATTCAATTGCTGCAAAGAAGAGGAATCAGGAAACGGAGCAGGAAATGCTTTAGGGCCAATTTTACATGCTGGAGCATCTTGACAAATAATGTCTTGAAGCTGCTTGGGCTATAGATCAGGAGAGATTCAGGCTGAGCCAGGCCTGCCAGCAATGGCTCTGCCAGCATGAAGTGATTTATGTATGTTCTCACAAGGAGACTTCCAAATGATCAAATTACTTCCCCTTTCCTCTAACCATTGTCCTGTTTATACAATAATGTCTTTTTACTGGTTTGTAAACTGATCTATAATCCCATACCTGTTCTTCAAGAAATAAAAGGGGCAGGAAAGCATTAGAAACATGAAACAAAGCTAATTCTCTCCCCGTGTTGCTTCCACCAAATACCTTATTTTCAGCTCCACTGGTTCCTTACTGCACCAATGATATTTGCAAGACATTTCAAAGTTTATCCCTAAATCTTATGTTCTGAGCAAATCCTGCACTCTGGGGATAGTCAAGAGTTTCGCTTGTTTAAAAACATATTTTCCTCCGATTTGCTCAGAAGAAAAATCAGCCATTTTGGTCCCTGGGGAAAGGCATGGGGATGGGGGGGTGGAGGTAAAGAAAAATCCATTGCTGGATAATATTGTTCTTAGACTCCAGACTACATTAAAGGGTGTATCAATTTTTGATTTGGGAATCATATTTAGATTTCTCTTGTTTGTGTGGTTCTTGTTGAGGAAAAAATGTGTTTTGTGATAATAGATTTCATACGATGTGAAAGTAAAATAGCTCTAATATTATTTAGAAACAATTTGAGAAAGACAGAAGAAATCTGAAGCAGGGAAAGGAGTAGATACTTTAACAATCCTTTCTGTAACCCAAATTTTACACTTCTTATCTTCTGTGACTGTCTACTGCAGCAGCCAAAAAGTGTATCCACCCATGAACTGAACCTTGTCATGAAAGATGCCATGAAGATATACTGTATGTGTCTGTTTTGTAGAGGAATATAGGCACTGGAAAAAACATTAAGACCAACCTCTCTCCTCACACCCGCACACTGCCAATAGTAAATCTCCACCAGTTACTTTTCTATAATGAAGTGTGTGCCTGTGTGCACATGCAAATGAATGCATTCTAGTACTGCAGAGTTAGACCTAAATTAAAATCGGGCAAATCTGCAATGAAACTTCTCTCCAGAAGCTCCCCATCCAAGGCTAGATAATTTCACATATGTTTATCATTGCTGGTGAAAAACACAGGAATCTCTGCAAAGCTGACACTTTGTTTCTATCTGAGTTTTCAGCTTTAAAGAGGCATGTTCCTTCCAAGACACACTCTTTACAGCTCTTTTGTCCTGGTTATTCCTTAGGGAATGTACTAATTATCCACTTGTTCTCCCTGATGTCTGTAATAAATGGACACAGCATTGGTGAAACTGACAAGGCATTGTGTTAGTTTCACTACATGGGCAGGGCAGAGAGATGATGAAAAAAATGAGGTTGGGATGGACTGGAAGCATGAATCATGAGTTACCTGTATATCAGAGCCAAATTACAAGACAGTCTGGGTCACCATCTAGGGAATCTGGATGAAGGAGTGGTTTCTCCCATGGTTGCTGTACTTAACATGGAAAAAATAAATGGTAAATGTTGGCATGTAGATTCAGAGAGTTTAAAATCTGAGTGATGCGTAAGAAGAATGCTGCATCCCAAAACTGCAACAAAACTTACATAAAATAACAAAAGTAAAACCTACCTAAGGTTCTCATATCTGCCAAGGCAATGAATAATAATTCTGAATACAAACTATTAAAGCATTGTCATAAAACAGACCAAATTTAACTGTGGTTAAAAAGAAAGTATGTAGATAATTGTTGTGGCAATACCAAGGAGACTAGAAGACAAAGAACATTCTAAAGTTTTGAAAATCAAAGCTGAAAAATTATGCATACGCTGGCCATGGTGTGGTACCAGGGGTTATTGGCACACTGAGTGCCAAACCAGAAGGCCTTGGATGACACTTCAAAAAGCTGCCCATTGACAACATTTCCATCTGTCAATGACAAAGACAACACTACTTGGATCTTCGCATACTGTATACCAGTGGTCACCAACTGGTGGTCCGTCGATCACTGGTGGTCTGTGAGAAAATTTTGGTGGTCCGCAGAAAAATTATTTTCATTTTTTTATATTGCACTAAATACTATTTTATCTTTTTAAAATATTCACATTAGTGGTCTGCAGGATTTAAAATTCTGAATTTAGGGATCCCTGAGGTCCAAAAAGTTGGTGACCCCTGCTGTATACTATACCAATACAATGCAATAATTATAGGTTCCTGTGAAGAACTTGACACATACCAAGATCAACAACAGCAAAAGAAGCAGCTGCATTTTCTGCAAAGAAACAGAAGAAACGATGGTCCACCTTATTAACTGCTGCAAAATCGTACTGAGTGACACAGGACAAAGGACAGCAAATGGCGTATTAGAATATCTCACAAGAAATATCTTGCCTGCAAACAAGAACTGGTGGGACCACACAATAGAGAAAGTGATAGAAAATGAAACAAGCGTTCAGGGTCTTTAGAATTCAAGCAGACAAGCCCCTACCATATAACCTTCCCCAGAAGGATTGTTCCAGTTGTTTGTCAATAAAAGCAAAAAAAAAAAAAAAAATCTGGCTGGTGCATATTGCAGTACCTGAAGACAGCCGAATAGAAGAGAAAGAACTGGAGAAAATAATATGCAAAGACCTGCAAATAGAAGTAAAACAACTGGCAAAATAAAGCAAAGATAGTACCAATAGTAACAGGTACCTTGAATGCAATCCTCAAACATCTAGAGCACCACTTGAACATCATCGGCACTGACAAAATCACTATCAATCAGTTTTACTTGGAACGCTTACATCCTGCGAGGATCCCTTTAACATCACCAGACAACAATATCTGTGTCACTGGTTCTTTTTAAACTACATCTAGTTCAAACTCAAAAGATCCACAAAAGCATTGGACTCTAGGCCTGGATTTTCTATAAGGGAGATATTTTATTTTGAAAAAACTATAAGATACAAAAGTGAAATATACAGATATTTGAATTGCTTCAATGTCTATCATACTATATCCTACTTCTCTTACTGTTGGTATTGCACAATGTTCACTATGCTATGCTGTGCTATTACTTGTTCTTCTTTGCTATATTATTTCTATATTATTTATTATTTCTACTATCAGCATACTATTACCATAACTACTATAACATATCACTAGTATACAACAGTATTTTTATTGACCCTGCTCTGTTTTTAAATCCCTCCCCCCATCTCTCTAGGATTTTCTTCTTTTGCTATTTTTTCCTTTATTAGAATAAAATAGAATAACAGAGTTGGAAGGGACCTTGGAGGTCTTCTAGTTCAATCCCCTGCTTAGGCAAGAAAACCTTCACCACTTCAGACAAATCATTATCCAATACCTTCTTAAAAACTTCCAGTGTTGGAGCATTCACAACTTCTGGAGGCAAGTTGTTCCACTGATTAATTGTCCTGTCAGGAAATCTCTCCTTAGTTCTAGGTTGCTTCTCTCTTTGATTACTTGCTTCTTGTCCTATCCTCAGGTGCTTTGGAGAATAGCTTGTGGCAACCCCTGAGATATTGGAACACTGCGATCATGTCTCCCCTAGTCCTTCTTGTCATTAAACTTACATAAACTTATTATACTGAGTTTCTGCAACCATTCATATGTTTTTGCCTCCAGTCCCCTAATCATCTTTGTTGCTCTTCTCTGCAGCCTTTCTAGAATCTCTACATCTTTAATGGGCAGTATATATCACACAGATACATTCGCAACATTGGGCTGGGCTTCTTTTTCTTCTGGCTCCTTCCACCTCTATGAAGACCATTTCTTTTATTTGGCAGCTGCTGCAGCTACACTGCTTTAAAAATACATCTCCTCCTCCAACCCACCTATTTCAAGGTTGAGCTTTTGATAAGCAACTCTGCTGGGGCGAAGGCTTAAATAGGAAGGGAGAACAGCATAGAGGATTGCAATTTTCTCTGCAGCCTGCTCTTCCAGGTCCTCTCTGCCTCTCCCGGGTCCTCAATAAGTAGATAAAAATGTCAAATGCACACTAAATATCTGACTGACTCTGCAAGTTACCATAATCATTTATTAAATATATATATATATCACCTGTCACTTCTATGAATATCTAAGATTAAGAGTACTATGGTGTCAACAAAGATGCCTAAAAGGGACCAAATGATCCACACTCCACCAGACTAATTATAGAACTATCAAGGGGCTCTATTCTATTGTTTCTCAAGGCCTCTTTCAGTGAACCTGTGTTGTAGACTTGGCAAGCTTTGAATAATTTAGCTTGCAACCCTATGACATTCTTCCTAGAAGTGAGAGCCACTTTGAATAGACATGCAAAAGATGATACCATTTGGTATTAGATGAAATCTATATAACTGTACATAATAACTTCCGTGTCACAGTTTTAGTTTGGGGAAATGACAGTCTTAAAAGGAAAAAAAAAACCTGCTAGTGACATGAATCAATCTGATATGATTCAAAGTTTTCACAATCAAATTGGCATCCAATACAGTAATAGTATCAGCCAAATCTCCATTATGACATTTAGGAACTTTATAGCCCTTGGGTGCAAAGAAAAAAACAAAATCCACAATTTATATTGGTTTAATAAATGTATTAAGCTTACCTGGACTTGGTTTCTTACCCTAAGCAGAATTTAGGGTCAGGCTGCAAGAAGACAATGTGGAATAAAAGCTGAATAGATTCCAAATGTATTAAAAAATATGAAAAGAAATTGAAGAGACACACACAATGAAGTCTTTATGTAATTGGCCCAGTGATATTTCACTGCCATGCGAGAGCATCACTGACCACTCTGTAATGCAGGAGTTAAAACAGCTATCTAAGGAGATCCGATATCTACCATGGCATTGTGCAATGGTGCTTGCATTCCCTCTTAATTATGGAGAAGGGTATACATGTTTCTTTCAAGCTATGCTGGTTCCTGAAAGACCTCATTATGACTGATCCAAGATCTTTTCTTCTTTACCAAAGAATATTTATTGAAATTTTTTCTTATCTATACATGTTATAATCAAAACTAATTACACCGATATCCTAGTGTGCAGTTGTGTGGATGTAATTTTTATTAAATGAATGTTTAACAAGATAAAAACAATACTAATTTTAGAGAAGAAATAAAAAACAGTAAACAGATAAAGAAAAAGGGTTATAAAGAACTGCCTTCTAATATTAGGTAGTTATAAATGAATTTATATTTCACCCTTTCTCTTAAGGTTACATCGTAATTTCCTTCTTTTCATAGTTTACCTTTTCTAATTACAAGTTCATTGTTTTCTTTCTTCAGCAAAAATCCATAAGGGGTTCCAATTGCTAATAAATGTGCTTATCATCTTTTCCCTAATCAAACAAGTCAATTTGGCATATCTGTTAATTCTACCATCTTTGCCAACCATTCCTCCATTATGGATGTTTCATTTTTGTGCATATTATCTTGCTGCAGTTATCATGTGCAACCAGGGTTCTGTTTTAAAATCCTAAATGGTATGGGGCCCAAAAAGAGCAGTACCCCTCTTGATAAATTTAATGTCATAATGAGACAGAAACCATCTCAGCTGTGGGCCTCCAGCTACAGAAAAATTTACTCCTGGAAATGGAAGCATAGCAAGTTTTATTCATTCAAATCTTACCCAGGTATTTTAGTCATTTGATTTTTGTATGCTTACTCTGTAGTTTTTCCTCTTCTTATCAGTGTGATTTTCCTGTTCAAATTACTTTGTCCTTACTTCATCTGTACAGTGCCCTGATAACTGAAAGATTATTTTAAAGCTGTGTTAATAAATAGTAAACAAGCATAGAAAGACAGTCGCTGCTTGAACCTGTAATTCTACAATGCTAAATAAGGAAGCAACTTTGCAGGAAGTCCTGTGCTAGTGTTTTTTTGATTCCCAGGTGTTCACAGCTTCATCCAAATGATGCTTTAGTTCTAACCTTGACAGAATGAGGTTGGATTCAATTAAGATGATGCAATTTTTTTTCCTTTTTGTCTTTCCATTGATGAGCATCTTCTCCCCCTCCAAATATGCTGAATTAAAATTCTCATTCTGTAAGTCGGGATTCAGTATCACGAGAGCTGCACATTGCCCAGTTTGGCTGTATTGAGTTCTGCTGTGCCACTTACTGTAATTGTTTTTGGAAGAAGCATTGAAACAGGAAACCTACCCCAACCTCCAAGCAGATCATTAATAGCTATAATGAAAACTGCTAGATAACCTAGATTAGGTTTGGCTGAGATATGCTGATGCTCAATGATTTACTTTATGGGAATAGAAAAAGTTACGATAGTTGAACCAAAGGAGACCAGTGTGTTGGGTCATGAGCAGAGACAACAGGTTCTAGTCCATGGAGGGTCACACTGTGATTTTGGGACCAAACAGTCTCTTTAGGCCTAACCTATCTTGGTTATGTTATGAGAAAAAGTGGAAGAGGGAAGGCTATGTGCACTGCTTTAAGCTACTAAAGTAATTTACACACACACCCCAAAAAAAGAAGCAAAATAATAAGAAATCTTCCAGTACTCTAAAACAGATTAGCAGTTCAGGAAGTAGCAGTACAGTATTTGACAACCGAGGAGTGTCAAACTTCGCGTCGTCACAGCAGCATCACATAATGTGTCATGACATTTTTCTCCTTCGCTAAACTGGACATGGACATGGCCAATGCGTGACGCATCTGGCCCGCGGGCCGAGTGTTTGACAGTCCTGGACTAAATAGTCTTGAAAGCTAATGCTGGACTAGAAGTCAAAAGATTTTCTGGAAAACAGCAAAGGCAAATAGATCCATAATGTTGCTGAGAAAGACCTTGGTGCAATCACCATGATTTTAACTTTACCTTGAACAGACAGGTAAAATTGACATATTAACCAATTACCTTAACCCCAAATTTCTACTCATCAGAAACATTTGTAATCTGTTTAACATTTTCATCAAATAAATCTCTTCTGATTCATTAAAACATTGTGTTCTGGAGCTTTTAAAAATAACACTCATGGAAAAGTTATCCCTTTGCCTCCTTCCCCAGGAACATTCTGATGAAGGCATTATTTCTGTGAAATAGTCAAAATGTTAATTTAGCGAGGCTATTGAGTTGTGGACCAGGGACTCTTTAGGTCTGCAGTTCCAAAACAGAGATGGGAGAGTAAGGCAATTGTGATGGCATCTGGAACTTATCAAAGCTTCTTCTCAAATGGGCTTTGATCAAGGAAACCTGAACCCCCTTCTCTGTGGGGTGGCAAGAGAACGGCTAGCCTGGAGGTTTTCTTGGACTCTTGTTTAATTGTGCATCACGTAATTTATCAGGATTGCTGATGCTAGCCAGACAACCTTCTAGCATTATCTCAAACGCCTGAGTGATGCACTGAGGAAATTACATTGCAGAGCAATATGCTGACCAGGTGTTGCTAATTAGAGTTAATTTTAATTCAGTCTTCTCCAAGTGAATTAGTGCATGACAATTGCAAAGCTTTCACTGCTGTTCCAAATTATCACTTTTTTAAAAAAGAAAACAATGTGCGTCATGTAATATGCCAACATTAGGGGGTTTGAGGATGCTTTCATAAAAAGCTAACACCAATAGAATTATGTGGCCTAGCAAAGAGGTCACCTAGTTGGAAATGGGTTCCACTGAAAATAATAGTCTTAATTTCTCTCCAAAAGGCAGTACATGAATTTCAATCTCGAGAACCTTATGCAAGCAGAGAAATGGCTGTTTTTATAAGTAGAATAATTTTCTACACTCCCTAAAAGTGGCTAAAAATATCAGAAATGAGTATGGGATACTTTAATAAATTTGTCAGAATTCCTCCCTGGTTCAAAGCTGTAAGTGAATTAGGTATTGAACATCATCTTGTCTTCCTACCAGCCCCTTTTTAACATGGGGGAAAAATGGTGTGTGGAAGGTTCAGGAGAGGGTGAGAAAGGCTGCACCCAGACGGTCTATAGATTAAAGGCTTCTCAGTCCCTCTACTATACTTTGAACCCAGGGTGAAATTTTATTTAGCCATTCATGAGTCAAAATTAGTTCACAATTACATAATTTTTGTGCTGCTATTTGAAAGTAATTTCAGCCAGACATGACAATATTTCTCAGAGGTCAGATGCCTGTAAAATACTGCATTTATCAGACTACTCCAAAATCAGAATACTCTTGAGCATTACAAAATTTCTGTCCATGAGACTTATTTGGGATACAAAGATAAAAAGAACAGTTTATCTGGAATGGACACGTGAACACAAAAAGCAATATTAAAAATGTTCATCAAAAATATAAAATACAGCTATTACAAATAATTTAAAAGTACTTTCCCCCACCAAATGGTGCAGAATTGTCTATCTTATAAATAGAAAAGAAAATAGCAGTTTGCAAGCTGGATCTCTTGCTTGGTTAACCAGACTTTGGTTTTTCAAAGGGTCTTTGGTTTGCAAGTGCTTTTCGGTGAAAGTTCAACTATTCAATTCAGCAGCTTCATTCGATCTGAAGAAATCTAGCAACTTCCATCTCATCCTTCTTTGCTTTTCTTCATTGATTTCCTGCACCAGCACAATCCAAGTTATTAAATCTTGTTTGTGTTCCATGGTCATGCTCTAGAACAGGAGAAAAGGGGAGAAAAATCAATGGAATAAAAGATAGCAAATATTTCTCAACAGAATAAACAAATCAATTTTTCCCTACCCAAATGCAATACACATATCACACATTATTATATTTCTTTAGTTTCCGAACAAATTGTATACAAGGCTTCTCCTTAAATTTATTTACGGTTTAAATAAGATGACTTCTTAAAAATAGTATCAGTAAAGCAACAGTTACTTTTCAGATCAGAAACCAAAAGTGGCTTAGCACAATGGTAAATGTTTGCCTCACTTACACAGTGAATAAGAGCTACTTTCTCAACATCATGAAGTGGTGGAAACATATTTAGGTTTGGGTCTGTAAGATTCTGATTTGCTTTTACTGGTCAAATTTGGCCTCCAGCTTAGAGATGCTTGGCTGAGTGACTTCTCATTAGCAAAGTGTTTTGAGAGTACTTTTCTCCAATCTGGGGTGTTCTATTTGTGTTGGCACTCAAACTGACCAATCCATAAAAACCAATGCTGGGAATTGGGAAGGGGACGATTATGGCCTCAGGACATTTGGAAGGCATCTGACTGGAGAAAGCACTAGGGTACTTGGAATTGATGAAACTCTGTGACACACCTACTGCAAAGGACCTGAACTTCCATGGGCTTCTCAAATGACAGGGCAAGCCCCATTCAGAGAGATACAAAGACACAATAAGCTTTCGGCAATAAAGGATCAAAGCATATCTTACAGGGATCTCCAAAAAAAACTTTCAACCCTAAGGATGATTGCTAAGACATGTGTTTCACAATGTTCCACTAGTCTTTAATAAGCAACTGAATATATGTATTTTAGAAATAAGTGCTATGTTCACTTTGAAAACTGTATAACGTTGCTTAAATGTTGGAAGCTCTCCTTTTGCCTTTGGGCACCTCCATTTTAACTATGTTTTAATAAAACCAAGAAAAATGTTAAGCCAGAAGTATATAAATAGCATTAATAGAATTTTTAAAATTACCCTGCATCCCCCATTACAAGAACAATGATACTCATTCTTCCTTAGTGGTTACAGTTACAATTACTAATAGTTTGTATCAATGAATCCTCTAGCAAGATTGGTTATCAGGCTGGGAAAAGGATGATCTGTTGTTGATTTAAGGTAGGTATATCCGTTGCATTTCTGGCTACTTCTACAGATCACTGCCTCCTAGCAAAAATGCTAGCTGCAGCCTTGGTGACTTCATCCTGCAGTTCAATATGCATTTCTAGAACTAGAAGCTGTATGTGTCACCCATAGCTCTAGTTACTCAAGAGACAAAGAAAGTGAACACATTTCTGAAGAAGTCAGTACTAGTTCAGTAGCTAATTGTAGTCAATTTCTATCCTGCATCCCTTGTATTATTAGCAAAGCATTTCCACTCCGGGTGACCAGTAATCGTGTTAAAAAAACCAAAAGCTGTGCTTAACAACTGCTTAAAGCAACAGCATCTCTCCCCGCAACCACGCAGGCTTGGTAGGAACAGTGCAAACCTGGGAAAAGATGTATTTGATTTAGGAAGTTGCTAATATGTACTCCAAAGCATCGTTTTATTTTGTCTTTAAACCTGAAGCAATGCCGAGCCCTCACTATGATGACTGGGAATTTTAGACAGTAATTTAGAAAAATTGGAAAGTGCATGTATATAACACTATATTTGCACATGTCCATGTTGGTCAGGACATGACTTGCACATGGTAAAAATGCTAGTTTAAAAAGAGAAGAAGATAGTGATTACAAAATAGTTGGCTATAAGGCTTCATTGCAAGATCATTATTAAAAAAACAGCAGGAAAAAGGTTAAGTTCTTCCCATGTTCACTATGAAAAAAAAATCTATGTGATTCTGCAGCTTGGATTCTCCATCTTAAACTAATTTTGGCCATCAGACTAAACCAGGATTTACAAATGTCAATGGTGAAGCAAAAATCAAACATATAAAATCAAACATATAAAATCAAAAAACATTTTTATCTCTCCCTACCCTCCAATAATTAGCTTTTTAAATGGCTTTATCATCTCACATTTGCAGAAAAAGCAAATTATGTTTTTTCTTAAGTTCCCTTTTTGAAGGATAGCAGTCTAAAATACAGAGTCATCTTGCTCACAGATAAATACAGGGTATCTCAGTTCGATGTGTGAACCACACCAGTACTCACATAATAATTTAGCTGGCTTAGCTCCCTATGCAAAAACAGCCACTGCGATTTGTTAACCACGGTTTACCTAGCATGTTGTGCTACACTCTATACAGGGAATAGCCCAATTCATTAGCAAACACATTAGGCTTGCGGCTCACTTTCCTAACAATGTCCATTCCGTCTAGGCAAGAGGCCAGCTACCGAGAAGCCCCTTTTGTAAAGGCGCCTTTCATTTAGGTTCCTTCACTGCCCACTTAAGGAACCGGAACCCTCAATCTCGTCTCCAAGAAAAACCGACGGCTGGCAAGAGAATAAAGGAGCGGTGGCGGGGGTGGGGTGGGGTGTGTGAGTGCATAACTAAAGGGGAACCAACATTGAAGAGGAATCAATCGTCGTGCCGCCAACCTCTTGAATCTTT
Organism: Ahaetulla prasina; assembly: GCF_028640845.1. NCBI lineage: Eukaryota > Metazoa > Chordata > Lepidosauria > Squamata > Colubridae > Ahaetulla > Ahaetulla prasina. The sequence goes on along the minus strand of NC_080539.1, from coordinate 266,736,021 downwards.
TCCGGACGCTTGTCCGCAGCCCTTGGGAACCATCTACGTCCTCTCACCTCGGCTAGGCTGGTTCGCGGGAGACTGGGCGGGCGCGGGGTTCAGGGCGCCCGAGCCAAGCGCCGGTCGCGACTGCCCGCCGCCGCCTGCTCGACGGCCTCCTGCCGGCTCTTGAAGTCCTGGATGGCGCGCTTGTTCTGGAAGTCGATGAGCGCCATGGTGATGGAGGCGTTCCAGCAGCTCTCGCCCGGGCACCGAAAGTCGATCTCCTTGCGGTCCGTGGTGACGATGGTGAAGTAGACGTACTTGCCGGTGCGCTCCACGCAGTCCACCTTCTGGATGGAGCCGAAGCGCAGCTCTTTGGCGCGGGCCCTGCTGCCGCCGCCGCCGCTGCCGCCGCTTCCCTCGGGCGAGAAGAGGCTCAGGCTCTCCTTGCTCAGCACCACCTGCTTCTTCTTCCACAGCTGGAAGAGGCTGTCGCTGCGCTTCTCCAGCTCGCCCTCGCGGATCACCTCCGACGTCGGCCCGACCGACGGCCCTTTCATTCTGCCCGCTGCTGCCGCCGCGCGCTCCCGGCCCGCTCTCGCTTTGCTGCTCCTGCACCGCCGCCGCGCCCCGCGACAACGACGCCGACTCAGCCCGCTCTGTTCTGTCGGGTGCCGGTGCTGCGCGTCTTGCTATATTGAGCGAAGAGCTCCGTTTATGGCCTCGGAGTCGCGGTGGGCGGCTTCCACCTTGCCGTGAGCCTCTCCGCCCACGCTGTCGCTCGATTCCCTGGTGCCAGACGCCGGGGCTCCTCCCTCTGTTCTCCGCCCGCCTTCTTTTAACCCAAGCTACAGATCGCGCCCCCTGGGGGAGGCTTGGTCCGGCGAGACGGAGACAATTGAAACGAAAGGCGCTTCTTGGCGGCTGCTGTAAGGATTGCGATGATCGGCGCTAAAAGGGCGGGGGGGCGATAATTCGACGGAAAGATCGAATGCAAATTTCCGATTTTTTTTCCTTACTTGGATATGGAAAAAATTGCACTATCTTACGGTAACCGAATACGTGAGCCGCCTTTACCTAAAAGTCTTATTTTCGAGGCGAAGTGAATGAAGTTACTTTTGTAGGCGCTGAAGTTATGGTGGCGCATTCGTGCGTGGAAGGGACCATCGCGCGCAATTGCCAGAGGTTCGGAGTTCAGAATTCAAAATGGGAAGAGTTTTCTCTCTCTTTTTTTTTTAATTAGTGAAGTATAACAAGGAAGCAACAGCAAAGACACAGGACTACAACAATATCAACTAACAATGGTCCAGGCCACCAGAAGACAAAAAAGAAACAGAACTTTGTATCTCCCTGGGCACTCAAAGTGGTAAAAGAGGAAGTAAAGAAGAAGAGGTATAATAAACACATCATAGATCGGTTAGGATGCTGGAAGGAAAGAGGATTTTGTCGTGGCATATCCAGCTCCTGATTTCTCTATACTTCTTGGATGCTTGTTACAGAGTGAAGTTAGCTGATCTTGGAGAGCTGAGCAAGCTGAGCATTGTCAGACAGGACTTGATCTACAAAAACCAGAGATACTGCAATGGCCTGCCTTTGACAAGGGTGATGCAAACCCAAGTGAAGAGTTCCTCCTTACATTACATCCTAATCCAGAAGTCCAACTCACTCCTTAGCAACTAAGGTTGCTAAGTCAGGGAAAACGGGCATTATTGTCCATGCGTGGAAGCATCCATTGTTCATTCACAGACATTTAAAACGTACATTTAGGCATATATGTAGGAACACAAATATTAACATTTATATGAAAATCCCAGTGTTTGGGATTCCATTAATTGCAGACAATAAGAAACAAAATAAATAAAACAGTTGCCCTAGAAATGATAAGCAAGAGTAGCAGATTACAAAACAATGACAAAATAGCAGAAGTGCCTGGGCTCCCCCGCCATCCCAGAACTGCGCTGCACCGTGGAGTTTTCCTGTGCGGCCACGGTGCCAACGGTGGCGGCAGAGCACACCCTGTCCTTCAGGGACCTGAAGGTGGGTGGCTTGGCCCAGAAGCGGCGCGTTCTCCATCATGGGCTGGATGCGGGGTGGGGGAGGAAGGCAAGTGGGCAGCAGTCAGCCAAAGGCTCCGCAGAAGCCAAGCGCAAAAGTCGAGTATGCCATGCCCAAAAGGCAAGTGAGCCTTGCAGGTCCCCCCTGAGGCTGAGCACAGTGGGTCTCCCTCTCCCCCCCACTGCCAGCATTGGCTTACTTTATAGATCCTCTCCCTGCATGGCAGGGCTGCCTTCCACGTGGCCTTCCGCTTGCCTGCCTTCACTCATGGCTGCGGGCCGCAGATTGGTTGGGGCGCGTGGCCAGCTAGAGATTGCTACCGGCTCTCCGAACCAGCCCCAATCTCCGCTACCTATTCAGCCAATCCGGTCCGATCCGGTAGCATTTCACCCCTGGCTCATGTTAGCTGTAGATGATGGGACCCCTGCCCTACAAATCTGGAGACATCATCATACTGCAGAAGTCTCCTCTCCTGTCTCTCCTCTCCTCTCCTGTTTGGCTCACTTAGGTCTTGCAGGACAGCCTATCTCAGGATTGTTGCCCAGCTCCATTTGGTGAATCAACTACAGCTATTCCACAAAGGAGACTTCTATTTTGTGTCAGAGTTCCTGGAATAGAAGCCATTTCTTTTTTTCTAGGAAACCTGAAGTGACTATAATTTGTTGCTTAGTAATGTTAACCAAATCATACCTCCTTTTTTCCTCTGACAATACTTTGGAGTAATTTTGTGAGGGAGATGATATAACCCTCCAAATGCAAATTTGAATTTGCCCAAAGTGTGATCTAGATGTTACCTTGATGAAATACACGTGAGTAATATTAGGTAAAATGTAATCTGGTGCTTCCTTCTTGGGCTGAATCACGATGGCTGTATTCACATAATATGCTAAGCATTGCTTAGAAGGCAAAAGACTATATTCAGAGAGACGTTTCTTTGGCAGACTAAGAGAAGTGGTTTACCTTTGCTACCATGTGGGATATTTTTCCAACTTGCCAGTAACCTGGAATACCAGGCTGATCTGATTTCTCTTCCAAGGACTGATCTAATTTCGTCTTGCTTAGCTTCTGAAACCAGCCAAAGCTGACGAAGTGCAACCACTTATTGATTCTGGTGTTACTTACCCATGCTTCACTGGAAAAAAAATACACTATTGACCTGGTTCATATTATATACTAAATTATAAATTGTAATTACAAAGTGCAGAGGTTGAATATGATAGGTGAAACCAGCCAGTGTGAATTGTTGGACTTAGTATATTATATGAATGTATCCATAGTAGCTTGTAAATTGTGGTTTATGACTTTGGACAATGTCTGCATTCCATTCATTTGTTTAAATATTTCAAATATGTTGTCTTGAATGGGGCCTGGTGCCCTTTCATATTTGGACTGTGTTTATCTAAAGGCAGAGTCCCAAACTATTGGTGGCTTGAAGAGCAACAAAGCTTATTAATGATTACTTGCTCCCCCCCAAAAGTAAACATTTGGCAACTTTCAGTAACTGGGGCTACCCAGAGAACACACATACCAGAAGCTCTTGAGACAATTGCTTTAGTTACTTTAGTTCTCTCCTAGGAGGCTGGGCATTAGATGAGTGGCTATGGGAAAGCAACAAAAGGGAAGAGTTTGTTTCCTGTTTGGCAAATCCAGCAGCTCCAGGCAAAGGAAGGAAACAAGAGGTTGCATGAGCAATGCCAAGAGTGAGAGTAAGTAAATATTGTATTTGCAGGAACAGTTTTTGGCACATACTATGCCTTATGTGTGTAAGTGGGTATACGGTAGATTCAGCATAGCCATTTTCTGAATATATGCATACATTCAGGAATGGCCTTTCCCAAGATTTTCCTGTAATAATGCATGTTATTTTTTTGTTGATATTTTCTGAATATACAATTCTAAAAACCAAAAAACAAAAAACAAAAAATCCCAGCATCTAATTAATCAGCAATGCAAATAAAGCTTGTGCACCAGGTGCAGTTGAAAGCATCACTTTTTGTAAGGCTAGGAACAGCAGCACATTCTTTGAATTCCTAATTGAGTTTGAAGAGCTTTATCTAGTTTCATGAGATAAAAAACAAATGCAAACACTCAAGATGGAAGTAGTCTAAAGCTTTGCTGGCTGAGGGATTCTGGGAGTCCACAAGTCTTAAAGTTGCCAAGGTTGGAGACCCCTGGTCTAAAGTTTATTTAAAGCGGTATGTCACATCAACAATGTGATAATCAGCAAAATATTGGAAACTGACTGTAAAGTATAGCAAGTCACTATAGAACCAAACTAAAAATATTAATTATTGATGCATTCCTAAAACCACAGAATAAAATCTGTCTGGGATTAGAAAGCTTTTACTCCCTATTAAACGACAGGTAAAGAAGAAGTCTAGTGAACTTCTAATATGGCCAGTGACTATTGAATTATTATTAATACAAAATTCAAAAACTAGTTACATACCAAAGGTGCTTTTTCAAAAGGCAATTTGACTTTGTTTTTCCTTGAAGACATTTCGTTTCTCATCCAAGAATCTTCTTCAGTTCTGACTTACAACTGAAGAAGCTTCATGGATGAAAAGTGAAATGTCTTCAAGGAAAAATGAAGTCCAATTGCCTTTTGAAAAAGAACCTTTGGGAAAACCAGGACTTGAATGACTGAGAATCTCCATAGGTAGTTACCGGTCATACCAGTTCATACCAGATAAACATCAATATGATTTCATTTGAAATGACTTGACTGTATGTCAAGTCATTGTCAACCCTTAGCTCCCACATAGATTTTCTCCATGAATGATTTTATTAGAGAACAAAAAAATTGATGCCATATGTTGTGAGGAAATTGTTCTGTTGTGTAATGGCAAAATCCAGACATCATTCCCCAAGTGCCTCCTGAAATTAAACAAAGTGGGTATTTGTTTGATAAATCCATAAACTGATTTTCTTTGGCCTCAGTCTTCATGAAGAAAAATAAAAAGGATTTTTGTAGCATTTGCACAAAGGAAGTGGTCAAAGTTTAATTACCTAGAGTCTTAGACTGTGAAAATTCCTCTTTACTTCAGTCAAGCAGGCATTAACCAATACTGTTAAATAATGTCATCCTGTGTACTAATATTTATCTGATTGGCATTCCTTTCCTCTAAGCAATTTTTAAATGTTTCTGAATTATTCTTACAAAACAATACAAATCTTTGGGCTGTGAGAAGTAAGGCTTTTCTGGTAAGTATTTCATATTATTTATTTACAACCTAATTAATAATTAACATAGTTGCTGATGATTTTACCCTGCTATAGTTTTATAGCTTTCAATTTAAGATATTTTTGTGTTAAACCTTCAATCACTCCGATAATACAATTAGTGATTATAGTTATCACTACAGTGAATAGTAATAATAATTAATAAATACATAGTGTACAGATTAATAAATTAATGTTTAGTATATTTGACCATTCAGCTTACTAAGCCTCTTTTGATCTGTCAAGCCTTCATAGACCTGAAGTTCCATTTATTCATGAAATAGTTGTCATGATGAAATATCCTTATTAGCATAATTTTGGATTATCTTTCAGAATAATTTAAATTACTATACAGTAATAAGTTAATTTTTTGCTTCCATTACTTTAACATGTTGAGTAATGCTTTATATTGCAAATGGAGATTAGCAAATATTATATTAAAAATCAAAATAGAAAGATTTAACTTTGCCTTTGTTAGCTTCAAGCTTTAATAGTTTCTTTAAATACATCAGACTCTACATTTATCCCTCTGCAGAAAATTAGAGTGCTGTTCCTATTCATTTAATTCAATACCTGGTACTGGAAAGTTACCAACCAAATTTCAAAAAGCTATATAGCAAAAGTAATCAAGCAGATGCAGGATGTGGATAATCACACCAGACAGACTCAGCTACAATTAATACTTTATAGCACTCATGTAGTCCCTTTCATTTCTGAAGTGTGAATAATCTATATTGAACATGCGTTTTGGAGCAGCTGAAAAAAGAATATAGGATTTGATCAAGTTACTCAATGCCACACTACTACAGCTTCCTTCGTCTCATCAGGAAATGTGCTGAAATAAGTTGGTGTATCTTGCTCCTTTATAGGTGAACATGACCAGGGGTGGGCGGCTGGGGGTTCTCAGGGGTTGGGAGAACCTCTAGCTAAGATTCTGTGCAGTTTGGAGAACCCCGAAATCCCACTCCTGGCTGGCCCCGTCCCTCCCAGGAGTCCCGACATGGCCTGTTTTGGATGCAGGTAAGTGCAGGGTGCGCGCGGAGGCTCGGTGAGGGTGAAAAATGGACCTACTGGAAGTTTGGAAAGGCTGGAAATGGGCCCATTTCCGGCCTCCAGAGGGCCTCCAGAGCCTGGGGAGGCTGTTTTTGTCCTCCTGGAGGCTCGAGGAAAGCCTTCGGAGCCCGGGGAGGGCAAAAACGCCCCTCCACTGTGGTGCAGGAGGCTGACTATGCCATGCCCACCATGGCCACGCTCACCCAGCAACTGGGCAGAGAACCCCTTGCTAAAATTTTTGAAGCCCATCCCTGAACATGACCCAAGTAAAACCACCAGTGCAGTAAAATTTTTAGATTCCACTGCTATCAAGAAGCTTGGCTGGTCTCAAAAAGCTAAACAAGATTGGGCTTGATTACTATTTGGATGAAAGATCACCAGAAAAGTCTAAGATTTTATATTAGACTGGGAAATGCAAAATGTACAGACACTTTCCTCTAACAAAATTTGTTCGAAACCTGTCCAAGGTGATCTCTTCAAAGAAAATGCTGAGCTCTATCAGTTCTACCTTCTAGAAGCTAGTTTAAATCAAATTATCGAGTCCTTAGTGCTCTCGGAGTAGGGACATGGTGGCTCAGGGGCTAAGACGTTGAGCTTGTCGATCGAAAGGTCGGCAGCTCGGCGGTTCGAATCCCTAGTGCTGCCATGTAATGGGGTGAGCTCCCATTACTTGTCCCAGCTTCTGCCAACCTAGCAGTTTCGAAAGCACGTAAAAATGCAAGTAGAAAAAATAGGGACCACCTTTGGTGGGAAGGTAACAGCGTTCCGTACGCCTTTGGTGTTAAGTCATGCCGGCCACATGACCACGGAGACGTCTTCAGACAGCGCTGGCTCTTCGGCTTTGAAACGGAGATGAGCACCGCCCCTAGAGTCGGCAACGACTAGCACGTATGTGCGAGGGGAACCTTTACCTTTATCTTTAACTAGTGCTCTCGGAACATGGTGGTTTGATTGCAAACGTCAGTTGTTTGACTAAATAGCATCCTTAATGCTAGTGAGTGTGGTGGGCGTGTGGTTGTCTCCTTGGCAGTTCTTTGATTAAGATATTGTTTTCAGCTTTAATATTTGTTTCCTTGATAATTCCTTGGAGTATTGTGTTCTGCTTGATTGGTCTTAATCCCTGTTTAATTGGGTATTGGCTGCTGGAGAGGATGTGTTCTGGGTATTTTGTTTCCTTTTTACCTTTTTTTTTAATTGTCTCTTTTCAATGGTATATAAATGTGGTTTATTTCTATGTGTCTATTAATGGCTTGTTTTTCTGAGTGCCAAGCTTCCAAGAATTCTGTAGCATTTTGGGGTTTACTGAGGATGCTCAGTTTTCCGGCTGAAACTATGGTTGGATCTATCCGTGTGTTGAGAGATTAAAGAGTTTTCATTGTGTCTTCTAATGGCTGGTTGGTTCTCATGGTTATGCTCTGCTAGAGTTCTGGCTGCCTGTCTTACATAGTGATCAGTGGTGGGATTCAATTTTTTTTTACTACCGGTTCTGTGGGCGTGGCCTGGTGGGCATGAAAGGGTACTGTAAAAAAAAAAAGGATACTGTAAAATCTCCATTTTCAACCGACTCCAGGGGAAGAATACTGTAAAATCTCCATTCCCTCCCCACCTCACTAACCTGCTTTCCAGCGTCATGTGCAGGGCAACAAAAGAAGACCCAGCCGATCAGCTGGATCAGCTGGGATTTGGGAGGCAGCGAATAGATGGGGGTAGGGCCAGTCAGAGATGGTATTTGCTGGTTCTCCAAACTATTTCCCCTATTGGGTCTTCAGAACCAGCTGAATACACCTCTGATAGTGGTCATTACAATCCTTAGACTGTATGTTGTAGATGACTCCTATTTTTTCTTCTTGAGCTACTGGGGCTTTTGGTAAGAAGTTTTGGAAGGCTTTAGCTAGTTTTTGTGCTATGGTGATGTCATGTGGTTGCAATAGTCTGTTGGTTGTTCCTGATATATATATTTATTTATTTATTTTATTTATTTTATTTATATACCGCCCTTCTCCCGAAGGACTCAGGGCAGTTTACAGCCATGGTAAAAAACACAAATCAGAAATTTAAAAAACCATTTAAAAAACTAATTAAATTAAAGGCTGAAAGAATTATAATAAAACTATATTAAAACCCCAATAAAAAACTTCATTAAGCCAGCCCTGCACGATGGAACAGAAAGGTCTTTAGCTCGTGGCGAAAGGTCTGGAGATCAGGAAGTTGACGTATCCTCGGAGGCAGTTCATTCCAGAGGGCAGGAGCCCCCACAGAGAAGGCTCTCTCCCTGGGGGTCGCCAGTCTACATTGTTTCATCGACGGCACCCTGAGGAGACCCCCTCTATGGGAGTGCACGGGTCGATGGGAGGCTATTGGTAGCAGCAGGCGGTCTCGTAGATAACCCGGTCCTATGCCATGGAGCGCTTTAAAGGTGATAACCAACACCTTGAATTGCACCCGGAAGACCACCGGAAGCCAGTGCAGCTCGCGCAGGATAGGTGTTACATGGGAACCTCGAGTTGCTCCGACTATTACCCGCGAGGCCGCATTCTGAACCAGTTGGAGCCTCCGGGTGCTCTTCAAGGGGAGCCCCATGTAGAGAGCATTACAGTAGTCCAGGCGGGAAGTGACAAGAGCATGAGTGACCATGCACAGGGAATCCCAGTCCAGAAAGGGATGCAACTGGCGTATCAGGCAAACCTGATAAAAAGCCCCCCTGGCAACGGCCGTCATATGCTCTTCTAAAGACAGCCGTGCACCCAGGAGGACGCCTAGATTGCGAGCCCTCTCCGTGGGTGCCAATGACTCGCCCCCAACTGCCAGCGATGGCGTCAGCTGGCTATACCGGGACGCCGGCATCCATAGCCACTCAGTCTTGGAAGGGTTGAGTCAAAGCCTGTTTCTCCCCATCCAGACCCGCACGGCCTCCAGACACCGGGACATCACTTCAACGGCATCGTTGGGGTGGTTTGGGGTGGAAATGTATAGCTGAGTATCATCACATTATACATGTATACATTACACATATACATATTGATGTACAACAGTATTAGCCTTTCAACATCTTACTGTATGTTGGTTGTATGGTAGTAGATTGAGTGGTCAGGCATATTTTGATAAAACTGCATGAGTATCCATTTTCTTGGATTTTCTTGGATTCAGTCTGTTTCCTGTGTGTGTGTGTGTGTGTGTGTGTGTGTGTGTGTGTGTGTGTTTCTGGGTTGCTGCAGTGGGAGATTGGGTTGTTACTTTGGTAATGGAATACTTGATTAGTATGAATCGTTTTTCAATAGACTTGTGTTTTTTAATTTGCTGTCATTTGCAAAAAAAAAAAGAGTATAATCTTACATTAGACATCTCAGCAACCTGCATGTTCAGCAAAATGAATTAGTAGGAGTTCTCTGTTTGGTCAAACTGTTCAGATGATGAGCTTGTAGCAAAGTTGTATGAACTCAGTGGAAACAGACTGCCTGCGCCATAGATAAGAGACTGTATTCATTCAGGCGTAACCAAGATATAAATCATAATTAGAGCACAATATCTTACACATGTTAACACTTGCTTTTCAACCAGGCTGTGTCTCCCATATTGTAATCCCTCAAACTTTGGTGATGCTGCTGATATCACAAAACAATAGGAATGCCTGAAGCATAATTCTTTTGCAATTGTCCAAATATTGCAGAACATGTTTATACCATGATCTCACCCCTTCCTTTGTCAATATAATAGAGTGTTAGAATGAGTAAAATAAGGCACTCAGGGCAAAAATCAAATCTTTTCTTAATTGTGGAGGACATTTGTCTTGGGCAAATAATAATTCTTCCTCTATTTACTGCAGATGGGGACTTCAGCCAAGAAATTAAAAGATGCTTGCTCCTGGGGAGGAAAGCTATGGCAAATATAGACAGCATTCGAAAAAATAGAGACATCACCCTGCCAACAAAAGTGCGTATAGTCAAGGCTATGGTTTTCCCAGTTGCAATGTATGGCTGTGAAAGTTGGACCGCAAGAAAGGCTGAGCACAAAAGAATTGAGGCCTTTGAACTATGGGACTGGAGAAGACTCCTGTGACTCCCTTGGACTGCAAGGCGATCCAACCGGTCAGTCCTAGAGGAGATCAACCCTGAATGCTCTTTAGAAGGCCAGGTCCTGAAGATGAAATTGAAATACTTTGGCCACCTAATGAGAAGGAAGGACTCACTGGAGAAGAGCCTAATGCTGGGAAAGATCAAGGGCAAAAGAAGAAGGGGACGACAGAGAGTGAGGTGGCTGGATGGAGTCACTGAAGCAGTAGGTGTGAGCTTAAATGGACTCCAGGGGATGGTAGAGGATAAGAAGGCCTGGAGGAATGTTGTCCATGGGATCATGATGGGTTGGACATGACTTCGCAACTAACAACAGCAATTTACTATAACTCTCAAGGTATAAAAAAGATTTTGATGTTGCTGTGAACTCTTTAGAAAAAAGATGAGATACATTAAAAATACTGTACATTTTCACCATACCTATAACATTATGAAAGTTCTGTTTATACAGGTAGTCCTTGACTTACAACCACAACTGAGCCCAAAATTGCTGTTACTAAGCGAGCCAGTAGTTAAGTGAATTTTGCACCATTTTATGACCTTTCTTGCCACAGTTGTTAAGTGAATCACTGCAGTTATTAAATTAGCAACACGGTTGTTAAGTGAATTTGGCTTCTTCATTGACTTTGCTTTCCAGAAGGTTCCGAAAGGTGATCACATGACCTGAGACACTGCAACCAGCATAAATATGAGTCAACTGTGAATTTTTATCACATGACCATGCGGATGCTGCAGTTGTCTTAAGTGTGAAAAAAAGGTCATAAGTCACTTTTTTTCAGTGTTGTTGCAACTTCAGATGGCCACTAAATGAGCTGTTGTAAGTTCAGGACTACCTATAGTCAGCCCCTGGTTTCCTTATCCAGACATATGTCTTCTGGATCTTGAAGGAGACTTTCTCTTTGGAGAAACATGTAATACTATCAATGTCAAATCTGATTTTTCATGAAATATGAGACCATAACAGTTTGCAGTCACTGTTACAATGTGAAAGCACTAATCAGGGGAGCAGAACACAGCAAACTCGGAAACCCTTTGCGAACTTAACAATGTTGGGAATGATGTTCCTTGCCTTTAGAAAAGCAAAGAAATGGATGTCTTTGCTAGATATGAGGGTAGCCAGCTTGAAATGGTTTCATGTGTTTTTTAAAACCAGTCATTGTTTTTGAGGCAAAATGAAAACAAAGACTAGACTAGACTAGTTTAGACTAGACTAGAATAGACTAGACTAGACTAGACTAGAATAGAATAGAATAGAATAGAATAGAATAGAATTTTTATTGGGCAAGTGTGATTGGACACCCAAGGAATTTGCCTTGGTGCATATGCTCTCGGTGTGCATAAAAGAAAAGATACCTTCATCAAGAATCATAAGGTATAACACTTAATGATAGTCATAGGGAACATATAAGCAATCAGGAAACATCAAGACTGATGATTGAGAAATCCCCTTGTCCACAAGACCACAGAGGAGATTTGAGATCACAGAATCTGGAGCACAACATTTGGCTCTGCCCCTAAAAATGTAATGCCCTCAGGACAGGGGTCAACTATCTTTTGAAATGCAAAGGTATGCGTTGTGTTTGGTGGCAGCAGCTGCAACAAGGGTGTTGAAGCAGACATGTCACCAGCATCCGGGTGAGGCTGGGGGGGGAGGCAGATGAATGAATGGAGTGACAGCTGAGTCCAGAGCTGCACACGCCTGGACACGCAGGCAGCCTCACCCGTCTTTTCCCACAGCAAGAGAAACAGCCTGTCTTTTTCTGGAGAGAGAAAAAGGGTGTCCGTTTGTCACTGTTTCCTCCTCAGCCTGACTCAGCCGGTCGATTTGGGACATGGGAAGCCACCAGAATCTCCTTGTGTTTAAACTGGGTGGTGTTCAGTGTTAAAGAAAAAAAAAAAGACAACCAAAATACTACGTTCGCGAAGAAACTGGATTAAGGGCAAAGTGCTTTTTAATTGTCAAGATCGTGGCTCCCTCCCTTGCCCAGCCAGTTCCAATATGTCATAATGAAGAGGCAGTTGCTGAGTTTTGATGGCTTTTGAAAAAAAAATTAATAGGAAAGGACTGCATCCTGCATCCACAGAGCAGGAACAGGTGTTGCCTTTGCTTAGAGCTCCAGGCTAAGACTGGGGTGGGCTAGCAACAGCACCTGTGCGATTTCCTTCTCTGCCTTCTCAGAATGCTCTGCAGCTGCAGTCACGTTGCTGCCCAAATAACAAAAGAGCTGGGACCTTGTCAAACTGGGGTTTAGGCATATGTCAACTGAGCCACTATATTCAAAATCAGTCTCACTGAATCCCGTGAAGTTTGCTTAGAATTACATTAAATATGGTGAAGAACTTATCTATTAACAGGTACTAGAATTTCACAACTGTAATTCCGTAACTGAACCCACAGTTTTTGGTCGCATCCTCTTTACTGCGGAGTACTTTGGGGTACTTTGGAATATTTTGGGGCTGGGGTGAAATGCTCCCGGTTTGGACCGGATTGCCCGATCCAGTAGCAATGGTGGCAAGTAGTTCAGAGAACCGGTAGCAAAAATCCCTGCCACCCCCAACCCCAGCTGAGCCGCACAATCATCAGAGGTTGTTTTTTTTTAATTTTAAAAGCATTTTTTCTTCGGCTGAAAAAATGCTTTTAAAAGTTAAAAAAAAAGCCTTTGATGATCGTGCAGCTCAGCTGATATCATCAGAACCCTTTAAAAGAATTTTTTTCTACAACCTCTTCGGCCGAAGAGGTTGTAAAAAAAAAGCTTTTAAAAGGTTCTGGCGATCAGGCAACTCAGCTGGGATCATCAGAACCCTTTAAAAGCATGTTTTCTACAAGCTCTTCGGCCAAAGAAGTTATAGAAAAAATGTTTTTAAAAGGTTCTGGTGATCAGGCAACTCAGCTGGGATCGTCAGAACCCTTTAAACCTTTTTTTCCTCTGGCGATCCCAGCTGAGTTGCCTGATCATCACAGGCTTTTAAAAGCATTTTTTTATAACCTCTTCTGCTGAAGAGGTTGTAGAAAAAAATGCTTTTAAAAGGAAAAAAAAAAGTTGGCCACGCCCACCCAGTCACATTACCCCCACCCACCAAGCTACACCCACAGAACCGGTAGTAACAAATTTTACATTTCACCCCTGCTTTGGGGGATATACAGCTCATCTGCCTGGAATCCGTACTGTATATCAGACATTAATATAATTGAGCAAATCCAGAGGTATTTCACGAGAAGCGTACTCTACTCCTATGCTCACAACAGAATACCTTATACTACCAGGTTTGAAATTTTGGGCTTGGACAACCTAAAACTACGCCGCCTGTGGTCTGACCTAAGCATAGTACACAAAATTATTTGCTACAACGTCCTACCTGTCAATGACTACTTCAGCTTCAACCGCAATAATACACCAGCACACAATAGATACAAACTCAAGGTAAACCTCTCCAAATTCGATTGCAGAAAATACGACTTCAGTAAAAGAGCAGTCAATGCCTGGAATGCTCTACCTGACTCTGTTGTTACATCCTCAAACCCCCATAAGTTTAACCTTAAACTGTCTACTGTTGACGTCACCCCATTCCTTAGAGGGGCATGCATAAGCACACCAGCGTGTCTATCATCCCTGTTTATTTGTACCCATTTCCTGTGTTCATATTCATTATTTATACTTATACCTGTTATCTCGTATATGTTTGACTAACTAACTAACTAACTAAATAAATAAATATAAGGTTTGAGGAAATATCAAACATTTTCTGTTAGTGGAAAACTGGGAAGGAAAATAAGTTCGGTAGCTGCATGGCCTAAGCCAATAAATAATGCTTTGCACTCTGGACTCACAATGTATCTATGCCCTTGTTAAGAGCACAAAGACTTTGATTGTGAAAGTAAATTCCTGATGGGAACTAATGGGAGGACTTTATGACTAACAGCTCAGTTTCAAGAATTATTGCAGAAAGTCCGCTGTAAAATTGAAGTGAGTCATTCAACATACTGTGACATGGCAGGGAATGTTGCTTCCCCATTGCAGCAAAACAGGATTCTGGGCTATGCTGAAAGTAGTCAAATATTTCCTTTAATGGTGCTGAGAATGGGCTATGTGATTGTTCCTATGGAGATCTGCATATTCTGCTTTTGTTTGGGAATTCTTCAAGTATAGTTTTGATACTCTCCTTACTTGCGGGTGGGCAATCAAAACTTCTGCAATTTGGTGTAGTAGTTGCTACCAAATTGTAAATTGGAATTAATGCAGAGGGCGATTAAGTGAGTTAGTGGTAATATTGTATTCAAATTTAACGAAGTGGCCACACTAACTTCTTTTCGTCCTGGTGCTTCCTTCGAGGACCAAATGCCTCCTTCACTTGAAAAAGTTGCCCTCCCCATTGAAAAACAGGGGATGATAATACCACAACCAAGTGGGGGGGGGGATTCTCTCAGCCAGTCACCACATGAAGAAGCCATGGTCCATAGCTAGAAACACCTTTCATTCAAGGGATACTAATAAATTACATCTAATCCCAATATATTGGGTTTTCCTGTGCTGTCCCGTAGGTTGCTGAGTTTAATATCTGCCTTTGGCCACTCAAAGGACAAGGTGGGACAAAGATTAACATACGCATGCCATCACACTCAATTGACACAGCTTCCACACTTGGATCACAGCACAGGCAGGATTATATCATCTCACATAACCTGTCATTTGAGTATCACTGCAGTTTTTCGCAGATGCTGCTGGTCTCTTCCAACCCAACAAAGGAAAAACATGGAGTAGACTGATGTAGAACTGAATAAGAAGAAAAGGAACATTCAACCCCCCACCAGGCCTCTATACAATAATTAAATTCATTACCGTACGCTGAAACTTGTGGCTAAGGTACTTTTAAAAGAAATAAATTTTGCTTTCATGCATTTCTGTATGACTGGAATGTCTCACTCGGTCAGTATGCTTAGACAATAAATATAAGCTAAGGTTGGGATATTGTGGCCACCAAAGCAGCATAGCATTAGATGTGCCTGGATCAGGGTGAAATGCTCCCGGTTCAGACCGGATCACCTGATCCGGTAGCGATGGCGGTGGGTGATTCGGACAACCGGTAGCAAAAATCCCTGCCCCTCCCCATGCCCAGCTGAGCCGCGCGATCATCAGAGGTTTTTTTTTAACTTTTAGAAGCATTTTTAAAATGCTTTTAAAAGTAAAAAAAAAGCCTCTGATGATTGTCAGAGGAACCTTTTAAAAGCATTTTTTTACAACCTCTTTGGCCGAAGAGGTTGTAGAAAAAATGTTTTTAAAAGTAAAAAAAAAAAGTTGGCCACGCCCACCCAGTCACATTAATCCCACCACCACCAAGCCTTGCCCTCAGAACCGGTAGTAACAAATTTTACATTTTACCACTGGTCTGGATGTATCTGTCATGACAACTCTCAATCTTGACATCTGACTGAGGTTAATAGCATTGCCTACCAACTCAAAACCACTATCCATCGGATTGCAAATGCTTTAGAAAATTCTTTATAGATTTCTCAGCTAGGAGGAACCACCTGGCTGGACAATGTTCAGAATAAAAATCTACAACAGATGATTGACTGAGTGGCAGTCCTTCATTTTGGCTCCCTAAGGTAGGGCCAAAGATTAAACTGCAATTGAAGCAGCGGAAATAATGACTCATTAGAGATAAGAAGCCAGTATCCGCCTCTCATCAAGCTGACTGCAGAGATAAGGAAAGGTGAGGGCGGACGTCCCCTTAGCATTCCAGGCAAATTTGTTCAGAGTGACATCTTCCATTTTCAGAAGTGGTAATTGCAGCTTCTCTATTTTTGGTAACTGATTGGAAGCAAAATTAGACATCTTTCAAGCTGAATCTTGTTAATGGACTTCGGAGTTAAATGAACTGCTAGTGGATAGAATGGTTCTGTGATCACATGAAGGAAGTCTGAATCTTGACAGATGATAATGTTCCTGATAGTATTGTAGGAAAATCCTGTTTCAGGAAGGGCAAGGCTGGTGTTCAAAAGCACTTATCTAAACCTTCCAAAGGTCCCTCCATGGACTGAAGTGGCACTGAAAAATATATTGTGTGTGAACAAGAGAGCTCCACCCTTGTATACCATCCATGCCGGTGATTCTTGGCATGTGTTCATGCTGCCAATGTAATAGCTATTTAAACATATAAAAAGTCTTAAGTAATTAAATATTTAAATAATTGTGTTTTGCAGATACCTCATTAAAAAAAAAACAAAAGTGCGTATAGTCAAGGCAATGGTTTTCCCAGTTGCAATGTATGGCTGTGAAGGTTGGACCACAAGAAAGGCTGAGCGCTAAAGAATTAAGGCCTTTGAACTCTGATGCTGGAGAAGACTCCTGCGAGTCCCTTGGACTGCAAGGCAAACAAACAAGTCAGTCCTAGAGGAGATCAACCCTGACTGCTCTTTAGAAGGCCAGATCCTGAAGATGAAATTAAAATACTTTGGCCACCTAATGAGAAGGAAGGACTCACTGAAGAAGAGCCTAATGCTGGGAAAGATTGAGGGCAAAAGAAGAAGGGGACGACAGAGAACGAGGTGGCTGGATGGAGTCACT
This sequence comes from Ahaetulla prasina, assembly GCF_028640845.1. Classification (NCBI taxonomy): domain Eukaryota; kingdom Metazoa; phylum Chordata; class Lepidosauria; order Squamata; family Colubridae; genus Ahaetulla; species Ahaetulla prasina. The sequence continues at coordinate 266,719,082 of NC_080539.1, read as the reverse complement.
GAAGCAGTAGGCATGAGCTTAAATGGACTCCAGAGGATGGTAGTGGACAGGAAGGCCTGGAGGAACGTTGTCCATGGGGTCGCAATGGGTTGAACACGACTTCGCAACTAACAACAACAACATGAAAAAACTAAAATCTCCACTCTGCTGGGGGGCTAGAATCCTCTCCTGAGCCCAAGAAATATTCATGTATTTACCTTTGCCTTTGATCTACCTGTGATTTACATTTTTCACTTTTAATTCTAATAGAATCAGATTCAAAGCATTTCAAATCAAAATATTAATTTTCAGCCTTCTGCCCCCCCCCCCCCCGATGAACCCAGAGATGTTCCAAGTAGGTAAAGGTGATAAGTAGCTGCTGGCCAGTGATTGTCTTTTGAATTTATGGGAAATGTAATCCTAAAGATCTGGAGATTTATTCTCACACTATGTGGATAAGCTTTAAAGCACTAAAGATATAAAGATTGTTCAAAGACGATATTTGTCCAGAAAGTTAAATTCATTGTACAAAACACCAGTGGTGTGCTGAAACCTCACATCGGCTCACAAGAGTCAATTAATTTTTTTTAAATTTAGTAAGTCAACTGAGAGCAGAGCTGAGGCACCCCACTTAGTATGCCAGTCAGCCGTTCTGTGGCTAGTGGTGTGGTGCAGTGGTAGCAAGAAAACTGGAAAAGCTGGTTCTTAAACGTTTACCATCACACCACTGTAACACACACCCTTCTTCAGCCAAATATGTAAGGCTATAGCCAGATCATCACAGACTGCATTGGGTATGATGGTTATATTGGTGGTGATTACAATCTAATATACAGTACATGTATGACAATAAGTATAAGCATAAGCTAAGTTTGGGACACCATTAAGTTTAGGGGAGCGCCCTTTGCAGGAAAAACAGGAGGAAAGCTTCCAATCTTGTTTAAAAATTGTAAAACGAAGCATCCATTTGCTATCATGTTCAGAACCAATAAAAGGAATTACCATCTGTCTCCATAGATCATATGGGAATGCTTTATAAATATTCAGTGATGAAAGAAAGGTGTTCAGAAGCTGCACCATGACAACCCTTTGTCTTTATGGAATCAAGGACAGAGGTTTGGCCCAAAAACTCCACTTAGATTAACAATTGAGCAATCACTGGTAAAATCTGGCAGAATTGTTCCATTTCTAGTTGCAGTTATGCGGGGCACGTTGTAGGACAGATAACAGCCTGCTGCAGATTTAATAAAGACAGGTTACTCCCAAAGAATCAGAGTATATTACTAAAGGAACCCTTCTGTATTACCCATTTCACTAAAGCTGGCAAAGTGGGATAGAGTTCATCACCCCATTGCAGGTTAGAGTCTTTAGGTAGCCAATGTTTGCCTACTTTGCTTAGAGACTCAGACAATACAGTTTTGGAATATATCTCCTATTAGGTCCTTTGACTGGAAATGTCCTTGTTTGTAAGAACATAAGAAGTATCCAAAGTATCTTCAGCATTCTATGAAGCTCACATAGAAGAATGTGAAAACTCACATTCTTTATCAATGAGATGATCAGGTAGTGACTACCACCTTTTCTATGGTTTTATTAATATATTTAAACCCAGTCTTTCACAGGTAAAGCATGGATTCCTTTACCAATCAAGAATTCCCAACACCTTAAGAAAGAAATATAACTAATTCCTTTCTGAATCAGGAGCTGTAGAATTAAGCATTGCTTTAGGGAAATGAGAATAAATTTATGCAAGGATAATAACAGTGGGCTATATACTTTTATTTTAAAATGGATTCCTTAAAAATGGCAATTTATAACAAAGACAAATATTTGTAAGATGCAATACTGACATCTCAGTATTTGCAACTTATAAAATTCCAAAGCAATCTCTGGAACACCCAACTATAAAATAGATATTTACATGATGAATTTTTCAGTTCCACCAAACTTACCTGTTTCTTTTCTGATGAAAAGAATGATTAATGAACTTTCTTCACCAACTGTATAATTCCTGGATATTTGCAGTCTTGATCAGCTATAATGTAAGTCAACTGAATTTTGATGAGCCTCAGGGAACAATTAATAGACATTTTTTGCTGTGTGAAAAAATAGTTGATGACAGCTTCCAAAGGGATGATAATCCTGTATCACCTTTTTATAATTAAGTCCTTCTGCATAAAGCTGTATAAGACCGGATGATATTTTTGCATGAATATAAGCAAGCAGCCATGTTAAGTACTTTAACATGTAATGTTTTAGTTTAATTGTTAACGTATACATTTTGAAAAGCATATTTGTCCTCTCTTATTCTGTGGTTTTAATTAGGTGGTTAGAAGGAAAGGACTTTTAATTAATTAGTTGCAGCTTATACACTGAAGTGTATGTCATGAAATGCCTTTTTCTACACAATTTGATTCTTTTACATCTGGGTATTCTGTTTCCAGAGGATCACATTTATTTTATGCCCTGTGATCACATTCAAATATTCTGTTTTTGTTTCCTTTATTAAAGTTGCCTAATATTTCATAACAATGTCTTTTGAAAGTTTTAATCTCTGCATTGAAAAGTTGTTAAAATCACAACTTTTGAATTTTAAAATACTGGAAACATTCTTGTTTTTCTACCATATAATCTATTCTTTTCAAATTTGGGTGAAAATGACCAACAGACCTTTTTAGATTTTTAAAGAAACCTAATCCTCCATTGATAGGTTTTTCACCAATAGTTCAAATAGGTTGCTCTAGCTAATTAAAAAAATCCTGGCACAAGTGCTGCCAAAACCCAGTGCTACATCTTCCGTTTCATTCTGAAATGACAAGACTACAGCAGTCTGAATCACAAACTAGACAATCACACTGTATATTTGCATCTTGTGCAGATCCAGTCCAGGGGTAAAATCTACTGGTTCGCAAATGGGAACATGACACCTCAGCGCATGTGCAGGACCTGTGCATGCGCAGAGTGTCAAAAACGGGATGTGATGATGTCCAGGCGGGTGGGCGAAGCTTCCTGCTGCCTGCGCTATCAATTTGCCTGAGCTGGATAGAACCAGCTGCATTTCACCACTGATCTAGTCCCCTCTCAAATAATTCATCTTTTACATGAGAGATTGACTTCAATATTTTGAGAATGGAGTTAAGATGTAGGTAAATATTTATTTATATATTTATTTATTTATTTATTTATTTATTTATGTGTGTGTGTGTGTGTGTGTGTGTGTGAGAGAGAGAGAGAGAGAGAGAGAGATGTGCATATGGGTTGGGGGATGTGTAATAATTTCTGCATTCAGAATTGGACTAGTAGAGATCCTCTGTCTTTTTGAACAGTGAACAAATATTGCAAAAATAGAAAGTTGGGAGGAAACCTAGATCTAGAATGCAAAAATCCAGATAAATGCTAGAGAGCAATGAAGAGACCCAAGGCACTCTTTTTGGTGCTACCTAGAACATCCAGATCTTTACAGTTCTTTTGGGGGAGGCTGTGTTTTCAGGTGTGTCTTGATTCCTGGCAACAATTTTCAGAAGTGATTTGACATGGCCTCTTCCTGTGGCTAAAGTAGAATTATTGGTCCCCAAATCATCCAGCTGGCTTTGTGCCTAAGGCAGAGCTAGAACTCACAGTTTCCTGGTTTTTAGCCCAGTGCCTTTAACCACTATACCAAACCAGCTGTCATATATGCTAGCTTCATTGATGTAACATATTATTTGGAAGCATCTTCAATTTTGGACTCATTAATCTAATTAATCTTAATCTCATTAATATGATAAAGATAGGAGACCTTGACTCCCTGGGGGGGATTTACTAATCATAAGGGCAAAATATCCCCAGTGTCAGAGACAGTCTGTGAATAACACCTGTTAAATAAGGGGGACAGAAAAATGTAACGATGCTACTTGTGAATATTAATGGGACTTTTAGCTCAATGGGTTTTTGATCAGGCCCAGCCAGCTTCTTATAGGGTTCTAATTGTATCTGCCAAACTCTACTGGATTATGCACGGACACGAGGCATATAATTTAATACAACACAATTTATATTATAGGACCTTAATCTAGGGTAGGGGAAAAGACCGGATTATTTTGAAATGCAAGAGAAGTGGTGAGTGCCCATGTTGACTTTGTCTTTCTCACAAGTAACATGAAAGGAGACAATGACGGTGAGAAGAAGGAACCAAAATTTGTGTACTTCTGAAGAAAGAGATTAGAGGTGGAATTACAGCAGCTATAGTGTATATACTGTAATGCTGACTGGGTTGAAAAAGTTCCTGAAGACATATTTCACTCCATAATTTCTAAATTGGGTTTTGTACATTTGGTTGAAAACCACACCCTTCATTATGAATTGCTGAAGGGTGATTCCAAAAATGACTCTAGAGCTTTCTTCCTAGTTTGTGTCTTTTGGTTATTCCCAATAAATGCATTGGTCTGGTCTAATTAGCAGACATAATAAACTGCATATATTGTTTGAGGTAAACCTTACAGGAAAAAAATTGTATACACCTTAAAGTGCAATCATGAGTACCATTAATTATGTATTTATAATGGCATAAAACGATATGCCAGAAAGCTCTTTCAAATATTTAAGAGCAGATTGCCACCATCACGAAAAATCAGGACAGAGATAATCTCACAACTGCTCTAATTTCAGAAAACCAGCAATTTGAAAAATTAAGCTGTATTCCTTGTGGAGATGCCCAAGATCTGTAATAATATTCCTCGTGTTACAATTTACTAGACAAAGTGCTATAAAACTTTGAGAATTAAAATACTTATGAGATTAAAAATGATTGGTTAAGGACAAAACTCAGCAACAATACAGTAAGTCAGTGGAAAATCAGGGGAAGGTAGAATATTTTTCCTGGATCAGGATACTTCTTGTCTGATTTTTTATTTTAGATTTATTTACTATTTTAGACTGGTCTGTCTGTCTATCTATCTTCTATCTATTTATCTATCAACATACCTAATCCATTCTCCCCACAACCACTCTGTGAGGTGGGTTGGCCAAGAGAGAGTGCCTGCTCAAAGTCCCCCAGCTGGCTTCCATGTCTAAGGCAGGACTAGAACTCACATCTCCTGCTTTCTAGTCCAACATCTTCACCATCACACCAGACTGGCTCTCAATTGATGGTGGGAGGGGGAATTCCTACTCCAAAGATAGTTTAGTGGATATACTAATGGAGTAGAAGGAATAACTAACGAGAAGATCACCTAGATAGGTTTATGAAAAACATTTCACCATCAAGAATTACAGTTTCTGACTTTGTCTTCTTTGAAATGTAGTAGGCCAAAGGCATATAAGCTGTGATTCTGCTTTTGCCCAGGTCTGCCCAGTAAACTGCCAACGCTTTGCTGGGAGCCCAGTGTCTGCTGTAATATTTGCATGCCTAATAAAATTATGTTCATTCAAGTTCTTTGCTTGCTTTAAGTGAGCCAGGCTTTGGCCACAGCAGAATTTCGGCTGAAAAGTCAGTGGAAAAATATGGGTACAGGCAGGCTACATTATAAGCATTTATCATTTGTGACATTGCAGAATGCTAATCTTGACCACAATGTAAGTAGTGACTTTGATTTCCATTTCTTGTCTTTGTAGTGTTTCTATCTGCATGGGATAGCTATAATATTGGCTTTAAATCCAAAGGTGCTTTTTCAAAAGGCAACTGGACTTAGTTTTTCCTTGAAGACATTTCATTTCTTATCCAAGAAGCTTTTTCAGTTCTGAGGATGGAAGGATTTATATTCCTTGCAGTCATCTGGTCCTTAGGACTCTTTTTGAGAGTCATTGAGGTCACTTGGAGGTAAACCTTGAAATGGTTGTCCCAAAGATACTTTGAAAAAGCAACTTTAGGGACATCCATGACCTGGATGACTGAGAATCTCCATAGACACTGCCTTTAAACTATAGGGTACACTTTTAAAAGTTGATTATGCAAAAGCCAACACATCTCAGATTATTGATAAAATATGTACTGTTTGTTGCAAAGCTGTTAGGAAAGTGCATAATTTCTGCTGGTTACTAATGTTTCCATTTCTTAAATGACTAAGTTAATATATCAGGGTTTCAATCTTTCAATCAATCAAAAAGGGGGGCCTCTTGTGGCTCAACAGACTAATGCAGTCTGTTATTAACACAGCTGCCTGCAATTACTGCAGGTTCTAGTCCCACCAGGCCCAAGGTTGACTCAGCCTTCCATCCTTTATAAGGTAGATAAAATGAGGACCCAGATTGTTGGGGGCAATAAATTGACTTTGTATATAAATATACAAATAGGATGAAGACTATTGCTAACATAGTGTAAGCCGCCCTGAGTCTTCGGAGAAGGGCGGGATATAAATGCGAATTAAAACAAAATCAATCAGAATCGAGCTGGAAGGGACCTTGGAGGTCTTCTAGTCCAAACCCCTGCTCAAGCAGGACACCCTATACCATTTCAGAAAGGTGGTTGTCCAGTCTCTTCTTAAAAACTTCAAGTGACGAAGCACCTACAATTTATGAAGGCAAGCTGTTCCACTGATTGATTGTCCTCACTGTTAGGAAGTTTCTCCTTAATTCCAAGTTGCTTCTCTCTTTGATTAGTTTCTACCCATTGTTTCTTCTCTTGCCTTCTGGTGCTTTGGAAAATAAGTTGACCCGCTCTTCTTTGTGGCAGCCCCTCAAATACTGGGATACTGCTATCATACCACCCCAACTCTTTCTTTTCTCTAGATTGGCCATACCCTATTCCTGCAACCGTTCTTCATGCGTTTTTGTCTCCAGGCCTTTAATCATCTTAGTTGCTCCTCTTTACACTTTTTCAAAACCCTCAAAAGAAGTTGTAATGTGAACTTAGGAAAGATGATCACATCTAGAAGATGTGTTCAGAAACCCAGGTAGAAGAAAAAGAGTGTGGCTGCTTAAGACGGCTTATCAGCCATTATTAACTCAGCAAATACAAGCTTGAAATGCCATTCTTATCTCCGACAGGAAAAAAATAGGGAGCTTTTGAATGCCTTTTGAAACCTTGTTTTGATATCCCTTGTTTTGTCGATTTTCATAGTCCTTTGGCATGAAAAAAAAATCAAATATATGCTTGTGAAAGGCACTTTCACACAAGACTCAAGCTGATAATACTTGTATTAGGACAACATGTCATTTGCAAAAGGGTGTGTATGTGCACTTTCATTTGTTAACTCACACACTAATGCAATTTATATTTATGCTACTCAATTATGTGGGATAGTACCTGGGGATCTGTACATTAAGGAAAAAAAGAGGTATACAATTTCCATTACAGACAATTCTTGCTTTTCTCCCAGCTTCTTTTCTGGTATACAGGGATACTTCATGAGATTGAGGGAAGGGAAAGACAATAGAGAGGTTGGAGAGGTTGGATCTATGAGAGTACTAGAATGTCCTTGGAACATTCTAAGCATTATTATTGGGAACAAATTGAGATGGTATAAGTTTGTGGAGTCATCAGTGTTTAAAATTGCTTTAATGTGTCAGCCCTTCAAGGTAGACCAGAGTAGGAAACCAAGGTTATGAATGTTAATACTATTTTTATTATAAGTTTACATTAACAGTCTCTTAAAAGTCTAAATATGTTTTTCCCCACCTCCCTTTATCTTCATGAGAAGAAGAGAGGGTCTTATATGAGGTGCTTACATTTCTAGCCCATAATCATATTTTTCTTTATTTGTCCATTGTCTTGAGTGTGGATCATCCTCTTGTTCCTCAAGGTTATTCCTTCTACCCATTACGTAATGTTTTCTAGCTATTTTAGGCCAAAACACCATTTTATTAGGGTTTTTCTTGTGTGTTTTTTTTTTAAAGCAAAGGATGATCTTTTGTAATGGTGTTGATATATAAATAATGACTACCTAGTCAACATATTTGGACAATGTGGCAAATCAAATTCTGGTTTAACAAAGAACAAGCTTCTGCTTGCATCCTTTGCGTTTCCTTTTCCTCTGAGTAAGCAAGACTGATCTTGGATTCTCCATTCATTGCTTTGGCTCGGTTGGTGAGAATCATGGGCTTTTAATTGCTCCTCCCAGAATAAGTCAAAGGAGAAATTTCTGCCAGACAATCTAGGAATGGAATTATCTATGGCCTGTAAACATTGCCTAGCTAGGGAAGGAAGAGCTAGACACTTTCAGAACAGCCTATGCTGTTCATTTGTTAGACATTCGGAACTTGTTTAAAAAATCAGAACTTTGTTAGAGTATCCGAACTTTTACCTATAGAGATGAATATTTGTAGTTCGGGGTAGGAATGAGATGTCCTTGGTGCTCTCTGAGCTTGGTTGTTTTTTTGCACATGTTTCATTACCCAAACTAGATAACATCATCAGTACCAGTGATGGGTTTCGACCAGTTCGCCCTGCTTCGGGTGACCTGGTAGCAGCAGTGGCGGTTGGAGATTCCGCCCACCTGCCCAGACATCATCACGGATGCTCTCCGCATGTGCAGAAGGTTCTGCGCATGTGCAGAAGCGCCGCGTGTGAGTGAAGCAAGCACGCACGCGTGCTCACAGTTCCGAATTGGTAGCGAAGCTAAGTGAAACCCACTACTGATCAGCACTGATTATTATTATCCTTAGTTTGGTTAGTGAAATATCTGCAAGAAAACAACTAAATTGAGAGAGCACCAAGGACCCCACAGTCAGAACAGGGCTTGTCATGTGAACCAAGCTATATTAGACTTCTAAACATTTTGTTTTGAGGATAGAAGCATTTTAAAATTGAGTATCGGTAGTAGTAGGACTTGTAGCAAATTGAAATTTCCTTGACATACTGAAACACGAAATGGGGCGCTAACTGACCATCAAAAGGAAATGTAAGTGTCCTTCGAGAGGTTGGCAAAAAGCAACAATTTTCAGTATAAAATGGAAATTAAGTCAATAAATGCTTGCAAGTAAATCCCAATGGCTTGCTGGATGCCACTGGACTTCCTAAATTTATTTGCTTAATGTTCCATGAACATCCGATATTTCTCCTTCTATGTAACTGCAGAAAGAAAGAGAAGTTTTATTCCACAGAGAACACCCACTAACGAGAGGCTAATCTTTTCACTTGGTAACCATAGGTAATGACAGAGAGCATTGTTTTTTAATCCTCACCCAGACAATCCAACCAATTCATTCTGGTGACAGAGTGCATTTAAAATGTGACTATGTAGCTTTCGAGAGAAAAAGAATCACTAACAAGCCAATGCATGTTTTTTCAAAGGTAACCTTCACTAAAATCAGCAGGACTTTCTTCTAAATAAGCACCTGCGATCTATGCACTTTCAAAAATAATGTTTATAAGATTTGCTCTTTGCAGAAAGCAGTGTAGCAAGCCAAAGCTGTATAATAAATCCCGTGGCTACTCTGGACTTGGAAATGCTCACTTGGATTGCCAGTGAATTAACTGTGTTAATAGATGGCAGTTAAAAATTGCTTAGAAAGTATATGTTACTCTTGTTACAAGGAGGAGAAAAATAGTTTCTAGAAAAGTGTTTTTCTGGGCTGTTTTCACTCACATTTATGTACTATGTCATAAATTCAAACTTCAAACTCTTGGATGACATTTAGAAAATCTGTGGATTGACAAAACTTCAGTCAGTTGCAAAAGACCACACTGCTTGTATCCACACATATACTATGCCAGGGTCTGCAACCTTAAACACTCAAAGAGCCATTTGGACCTGATTCTCACAGAAAAGAAAACACCGGGAGCCACAAAACCCTTCCTGTGCCTGACTATTTCTTGAATGGTCACAAAACTAGCTTATGTAGTTGAATTAAACATTCTGTTTTCTTCTGAAACTTTTCTTTTCTTGGATGTATCCATGATTGAAAAGCTCAATAAATTGCATGCCAGTGAGTGTCACACATTAGCGGTTGTAACGCATATATTGAGTGACAGGGAGCCACAGCAGGGGGGTGAAAGAACCATATGTGGCTCCAGGTTGCTGACCCCTGTACTATACCGATACATATATTACAATATCGTAGGTACTTGGGAAGAACTTGGTATGCATGAAGTTTAACACTACCTAAAGAACTGGCAGTTGTGACTTCACATTGTTTTCAACAGCTGATAATACAATAATAATACTTTAGTGCAGAACAGAGTTCCTTTCAATCTTTCATTCTGATCACCTATTGAACAGCATTCTTTATGTGTTAGAACATCAATATTTCGTTTGATGCAGTGGAATCCACAGGATAAGGCAGAAAAGATGTTTATATGTCATATTTGCAATAAAAAATAGGTGGTGTTTCAACTGCACTATCATGGACATCTTCTTGTCTTTTTATAAATCAATTTTATAAAAAACAACATTCATTGTAGACTTTTATAGATAAGTTTAGTAAAATATGGGACTCATTTATACAGAATACTGTATGTTAAAAAAAGGCCATATAAATATATTAGAAATATATACATACTTGAAAAATATTTGCACTATACAATATACAATTGTAACTAGTCATTGTTATGACATGTTGTGTCATACTTCTTTCACTTTTTATTCTTTTTCCTTCTTTGACAATGTATGTACCTTCATTATTATTTTCTGTTTTCCTTTGTTTTCCCTCAACACTGTCAAACTATTTACTAAATCTGCACTACTATTAATCTTCTCATCGTTCCCATCACCAATCTCTTTCCACTTATGACTGTATGACTGTAACTTTGTTGCTGGCAATCCTTATGATTTATATTGATATATTGACCATCATTTGTGTTGTAAATGTTGTACCTTGATGAAGGTATCTTTTCTTTTATGTACACTGAGAGCATATGCACTAAGACAAATTCCTTGTGTGTCCAATCACGCCTGGCTAATAAAAAAATTCTATTCTATTCTATTCTATTCTATTCTATTCTATTCTATTCTATTCTATTCTATTCTATTCTATTCTATTCTATTCTATTTTTCCTTTTTTTGTTATTAATTAAAAAGTAATAAAATAAATTTAAAAAGAATAACATTCAGCATTCATTGAACCTGGTTATCTGAAAGCCACTCTACAAAAGAAATTTAAGCAAGATTAGAAAACATGGTACTCCAAATATTATTACATGGTAAGAAGGCAGAAGACTCCATGCCATCCAGGCCCCTCATCAACCCAGGTTGTCCTTGACCTCTCAGTGACCCCTAAACAGTAAAACAAAATGTCTGCTAATGCTTTTCCACCCCATTGACCCTTTGGCTGAAACAGACTGAATGGTCTTTCACTGATAACCAACAGCTCAAATAAAACCATAACAAATTCCCTCAAGATATGAAAACCTTTTACATATACACTAAATATTCCCTAGATCTGGACCCCAAAGCTAACATCTGAACACACAAAAGAGATAAAGCTTAAACCTTCCTATAAATATATCTAGTTTTGTCTTTCAATACATGGCCACTTTGATGTCCGTCTTTGCTAAGCTGTTCATTTTGCTGTCAAATAAATTTTACAAAGGAAAATATTCATAGCTCAGGGTTGAAATGAGGGGTCCTTGGTCCTCTTTGAGCTAGCTTTTCTTGCAGACGTTTCATTACCCAAACTAGGTAACATCATCAGTGCTGGTAAGGAGTGGAATTTCTTCTCATTTTATATTCTAATGGATTGCCATGTCATTGTTGCTGAGAGTGGTATTAGAGCAGGGGTGTCCAAACTTGGCCCCTTGAAGAGTGGTGGACTTCAACTCCCAGAATTCCCCCACCAGCATGAGCTATAAATATGAGCAAGTTGCTGGCTGGGGAATTCTGGGAGTTGAAGTCCATCACTCTTCAAGAGACCAAGTTTGGACATCCCTGTATTAGAGGTCCTTTGGTTAGGCTGTTTACTGTTGGCTTCAAAAAGCTGCCAAATAAGCCAACAGTAAACAGCCCAACTAAAGAACCTCTAAGAACCTCTAAGAGTTTTTTTTAATTTTTATTTTGTCACACAGTATATATAAGCATAAGCATGAAATAACTATACAATATATAAATATATATATAAGCATAAGTATGTAATAACTATATTAATTGGATATAATGAAAGGAAACAATAGGACAGGAACGGTAGGCACATTTGTGCTCTTATGCATGCCCCTTACAGACCTCTTAGGAATGGGGTAAAGTCAACAATAGACAGTTTTTGGTTGATGTTAGATTCGGGCAATAACGAGGCAGGAGACCAGGATAGTGACAACAGCTCTTTACTATATGGTGAACCCAGCAACCAGTGCCGGGAAAAAACTCTCTTTATATACAGTTTAGCCGGAGGCTTCAACCAATCAGCAACGTGTTATTTTCCCGCCAAAACTTTTAAAGATACATTACACTCCTTCCCTCCCAGAAAACACTTTACCAATATTTGCATAAAATTAGCATCTTATTTTTCTACGTAATCATGCAGGTAGACTGGGCGTCTCCTGACTCTTTCGGACCTGCGCAATTCACTTTCTGGGAGTGAGTCGAGCTGACCGGAGGGACTGTTTGTTCCTCTCAGCTCCTCCTCTAGGCCATCCGGCCCTGGATTATTTGCAGAGTCGTCCCTGCTGTCTTCAGGATGGGCCGGTTGGTGTCGCTGGACCTTCTGGAACTCAGATAAGTCTCGCGTTTGCCACGGGTTTGAGTCAGTTGTGGATTCATTCGTTGGGTAGTCAGGGCCTGTTTCGTCTGTTTCTGATTTACGGTTGCGTTTCCTTATTTGGTCTATGTGGCGCTTCCATACCCGGCCATCCTCTATCTCTACTAGATATGATTTTGGTCCTGTTATCTCTAGGATTTTTCCTGCTAACCAGGTCGGGCCTCGCTGTAGTTGTGTGCCCACACTAGGTCGCCTACTGCCATCCCTCTTGTTTTACCCTGTACCCTTTGTAACCGTCTGGTGTGTAGTTTGGGTTTAAGCGGTCTAGTGGGCACCTGAGCTTCCGACCCATTAATAGCTCTGCGGGCTTCTGCCAGTTGTGACACAGGGGTTCTGTGTTGGACTGCCAGGAAGGTATCGATTTTTGTTTGCCAATCGCCTGGCCTGATTCTGGACAATGCTTCTTTGCGCTCGAACGAACGTTCTGCAAGGCCATTCGTCGCAGGGTGGAAAGGCGCCGAGAGGACATGCCGGATGCCCTCCTCTGCCAAGTACCCCTCAAACTGGGTTGCCGTGGAATTGCGGGCCATTATCGGAGACTAACGTGTCGGGCAACCCGTGGGTTACAAATAGGTGCCGTGGGACTGAAATCACGGCCTCGGCTGTCATGGATCTCATGAGAATGATTTCCAGCCATTTGGAGTAGGCATCGACTACTACCAGAAAGGTTTGGCCGTGGAAGGGCGGCAAAATCGATATGGATCCTAGACCAAGGGCCCTGGGGTCTCTCCCATTCCCGAATCGGGGCCGTTGGGGGTAGCGGTCTGGACTCCTGGCAGGCCTGGCATTTCCCTACCCTTTCAGCAATTTCCGTGTCCATTAAGGGCCACCACATAGCTTCTCGCTAAACCCTTCATTCTCACGATCCCTGGGTGGCCTTCGTGAAGGAGATCCAATACCTTTTCCTCAATTTCTCCGGGATCACCACTCGATCCCCCATAGCAGGCACCCCTTGGGCTGAGAGTTCCCACGTTTTTACAAATTCTTTAAAACGCTCGCCCGCGCAGCGGCCAACCTCTTGTACCCAACCAATTACAGTTCTTATTGTAATGTCCTTATACGAAGCCCGAGCCACCTCTTTGGATGTGACTGGGCCAGAGTCCAAAGAGTCAATTAGCAGAACTGGTATCCCGGAGTGGGGTCTTGATAGTCTCTGGTAACGGGCATCTGCTCAGGCGTCTGCATGCCTAATTCCTTTCCTGGCCGGTGTAGTAATTTGTAAGAATACGCTGCCAGGAAGATAGTCCATCGGGTCAGTCTTGGCGAAAGTGCCACGGGCGTTGGGCGGTCGCCTGCCAACAGACCTAGCAAAGGTCTATGGTCCGTGATGATTTCAAAATCACGACCAAATACATATTCATGGAATTTCTTTACTCCGGAGACTATAGCCAAGGCTTCCTTATCAAGCTGGCTATAATTCCTTTCAGTTGATGACATGGTTCGGGAGTAATATGCAATAGGGGCTTCTGTGCCATTTGGTAACCTGTGGCTGAGCACAGCCCCACCCCATAGGGAGATGCATCGCAGCTTAACACTAATGGCAGCGTGCCATTGTATTGGATAAGGAGGCTATCACTCGATAGGAGATTCTTTACCCTTGAATGCCCTAGCTTCCGCCTTTCCCCAAGACCATGCAGCCGTCTTTGCTAGTAATTTATGCAGCGGCTCGGCTACTGTTGCCTTATTCTTAAGAATACCGCGTAGAAGTTGACCAGACCTAAGAATGCCTGTAACTCCGTTTTGTTCTTTGGAACCGGGGCCTTCCTGATGGCCCGTACCTTGCTCTCAGTGGGGTGAATCCCTTCCCTGTCTATCCGGTAGCCCAGGAATTCCACAGACTCAACCCCGATCTGGCATTTGTTCAGTTTAACTGTGAGACCGGCAGACCGGAAAATGCCCAAAACTTTTCGCAGCCTTACCCCTAATTCCTCTAGATTCTCGGCGGATACCAGTACATCGTCAAAGTATGGTACCACCCTGGTAGTCCTGCAATAGCCGCTCCATTAGGTTCTGAAATAACCCTGGAGCCACACTAACCCCAAACTGTAACGGGTACACTTAAAAGCCCTCTGTGAGTCACAATTGTCTGCGCTTGGCTGTGCTGCTATCTACGGGCAGCTGTTGATAGGCTTGGTCCAAGTCTAGCTTGACAAATATTTGCCCTTGCCCCATTGAGTGCAGTAAGTGCTGTACCACCGGAACGGGGTAAGCACTCTTTTGCAATGCTTTGTTAAGCGTTGCCTTGTAGTCAGCGCAAATCCGGACCGACCCGTCCGGTTTGACTGGGGTGACTATAGGGGTCTCCCATTTAGCATGGTCAACTGGCACTAGAATTCCCTGGTTTACTAGTTTGTCCAGTTCCCGGTCAATCCTGGGCTTTAGGGCGAACGGGACCCTCCTAGCCTTTAAACGGATAGGGGCGACTTGTGGGTCTAAGTTAAACGAGATAGGGGTCCCCTTGTACTTGCCCAGGCAGTCTTTGAAAACGTCCCCAAACTCCTTCATGAGTTTTTTAGGTCGACCTCGTTTCTGAAGATTCCAGTCACTCCCATGCCCAATGCTCGGAACCAATCCAGTCCCAATAAGCTTGGCAGGGTCCCATCGACTATGGTGATGGGCAGAGTTTTCTTGTATTGTCCATACTCGACGTGGACGGACGTTACCCCTCGAACAGGGATGCGATTCCCTTGGTAGTCTTGTACCTTTAATTTCTGTGGTTGCAGCTTGCGCTTTGCGATGGCGGGTAAGGCTCTCACGAGATTGTCCCAGGACATGATCGTGATCGATGAGCCGGTGTCCACCTCCAATCGGCACGGCACCCCCTCAATCTTTGCTTTTGTAAAGATTTTTTTCTCTAGGCGTGTTGCTGCGTGACCCACTCTCACGACAGTCTGATTCAACTTCGCGCCTTTTTTGAACTGATCAATCACGGGCCGCTTCGCCGTTCCTGCGCTCTGGTTGGTCAGTTTGAATTTTTGGCGGGAAGGTTGGGGTGCTCGACAGACCTGTGCTATGTGCCCCTTCCTTTCGCACCGCCGACAAGTTGCATCCTTGAATTTGCATTGTTGTCGTTGGTGTTGCCCTCCGCAACTCGCGCAGTCACCCCGGTCTTCTTTCTCCAGCCTCCCGGTGTGGAAGACTCCTTCCTCTTCCTCACCGTCCGACTCGACCTGGACCTCTTCATTGTGGACCGGGGTTGATTTCGCACCAGCCGTTGGTGCAACCTGCTTTTGTAGGGTTTCCGCCGCTTGGGTAGACATCTCATTAGCCCTGGCTTCATCCAGGGTGTTTGCCAGTGTCAGGTTGCTTTTGGACAGCAGCCGCCGTCGCAAACGGATGTCCCTGACCCCACGAATGAGTTGCTCCAACAATGCCTCTTCCAAATCTCGGAACTCGCAATGGTTCGTGGCTTTCCTTAGGGCCGCCATGTATACGCTGATGGACTCGCCTCTTGCTGTCTGCGCTCCCCGAATTCGAACCGTTGCACATACTTGGACGGCGTTGGTGCATAATGGGCTTTCAATAAAGTCTGCAGAGTTTGCCACGGTACCGACTGTACCGGCGTTGGCTCCGCCAGGGATTCTGCGGTGTCGAAAACTTCTGGACCGCAGTGGCTCAGGAAATACGCTCGTTTCCTGTTGTCTGAAACTCCTTGAAGTTCGTTTGCCTCGAGGAAACACTCGAAACGAGCCATGTATGACCCCCATTTTTCCTTAGCTGGGTCGAATGGCGCTGGCGGTGTGTAGCCGGACATCGCTGCTTTCCGCCCCTTGTTTGCTGGGTTCGCGTCTTCCTGGTGAGTTCAGCTCTTTTCCTGGCGCTCTTAGCCTCGAGATCCCACCTTCGTCGCCAGTGTTAGATTCGGGCAATAACGAGGCAGGAGACCAGGATAGTGACAACAGCTCTTTACTATATGGTGAACCCAGCAGCCAGTGCTGGGAAAAACCTCTCTTTATATACAGTTTAGCCGGAGGCTTCAACCAATCAGCAACGTGCTATTTTCCCGCCAAAACTTTTAAAGATACATTACAGTTGAAGCTTTGGGGATATTGGGAAGAGACCACAGAGTCAGGTAGTGTATTCCAAATATTAATAACTCTGTTACAAGTCATATTTTCTGCAATCAAGATTGGAGCAGTTAATATTAAGCTTAAATCTATTGTGTGCTGGTGTATTGCTGCAATTGTTACAGTAAACAGTAACACTAAACCACTTCCACCAACACTGACATGGCAAGTGTCATGGGTTATGGAACTTCAGCTCTTTCTATGGGATAAATATATACAAAGGGAAAAGGATTAAAATTCAGGAGTGAATTCTGACAGCTGTAGCTGTTTCCTCCCTTTTAGTAAAAGTATCCTTTTTAAAAAAAAATCTAACCATTCTACTAGCTTGGAAAGATTGTGTGATTTCAACGCTTGCATTCTGCATCCTTCCTGATCTTAATGAGAGGTGACACTTCATTACTTTTAGGGTGTTGGTTTCTAATGTCTTAACTAAAGCTTAAACTGATTCATTGGTGGAGCTAGGGTGAGACACCATGATCTCATGAATTGGCTGCTTCCACACAATTCATAAAAAAGGAAGCCACACCCAACACTCCTGTTCTGTTGCTGTAGCAGCTGCCCAAAGAGTCCTTAACCAGCAATTTACATGCACTCAAGACATCTCCCCCTACAATTATTTAAAAGCCACGCTGGTTCTCTGGGAAGAGGCTAATTCATTAAATCACTTTCCAGCTGTCCAACCGGCAAGACTTCACAGGACTCTTCAGTGGTTCAGTAACCCACATTTGCCTTCCTCCCAGGGAGGGTGAAAATCATTAGCATCACTTTTGCATCAGGTAGGAAACTCAGTGTGTGGTTAATGAATTTTGCACAAGAACAGAACAAAAATGGTTTTTTCCTGTTTAAGTTCTTGTCTTGAACTCATCTGTTTAAATAACCACAAATTTGTTCACTTTTTTTAAAAAAAAAATTATTCCTTTAAAGGAGAAAATGGAATTTGGGCAGGTGAATAAATTATTCTTTCCATAAGTGCATTTTCCCAAAGAAGCTAGGTGAGCTATAGATTTGAGACATTTTAACATAGAGGATTCAAGCAACAAAAACCTTGAGAAACAAGGCCATTAACATCTACAGAAAAGTAGCATCTTTGCAAGACACGTTCTTAGATCTCTTTGCTCCATTCAAGACAGCCATTGTATTCAACCGATTACTTCACTCTGACCTGATTAACATGTATGTGCCAGTCAAATTGTTTGCTATACTGATTAAATGTATACTGTAATTTGCATAAATCTATACAGGTAATCCTTGATTTATGATTATAATTATATGAGCCCAAAATTTTATTGCTAAGCAAGACAGTTGTTAAGTAGGTTTGCCCCGTTTTATGACCTTTCTTGCCACAGTTATTAAGTGAATCACTGCAATTTTTAACATTGTTGTTAAGTGAAACCAGTTTCCCCATTGACTATGCTTGTTGTAAGATTGCAAAAGGTGATCACATGACCTCAGGATACTGCAACTGTCATGAATACATTCCAGTTGCCAAGTGTCCAAATTTTGATTACGTAATCATGGGGAGACTATAATGGTTGTAAGTGTGAAAAAATATGGTAAGTCACTTTTTCAGTGCTACTGTAACTTCAAACAGTCATTAAGGGAATAGTTGTAAGTCAGGGACTACTTATATAGGGGCTTGCATCCCTGGTCATGTTAGGATTATCTTTTTGCCTTTGATACTGAAATAAATTAATTAATGCATATTTATGTATACATGAGGATCAATGTTGGTTTTTACCTAAAAGCCAGTTAAAAGTCAATATTAGAAATGCACCAGAGATTTTAGAATACTTGTAACAACAAAATCAAACTGCATTAATGTTCTTAGATACATAGAAGTCTTTTGACAATTTGAACCTGACCCTTCCTTCAGTTTTGGAAGAAATGAACTTTGGAGAGAATTTTATTGCATGGGTGGTGACTGATTTACATATCAAAGAAAGCATAAAAAATTGTTAATGAGATCTAACAAAATCTTGTGAGATGCAAAAAGCAACAAGAAAGGGCTATTTGTTGTCTCCTCTGTTTATTTTACTTTCAGTGGAGTTGTGAATCAAATTAACTCCAAATTTTTCTCTGATATTTGGGAATAAACCAGCAAATCTTGTAAAATTGGGGTGGGGGGAAGATCTTTTGGGGGAAAGACTTTTTATGCTACCTAGCCTAGTATTTACTTGAACAGAGTCTCCAAAACAACAGAACGGTGGCATGATTAATTTATTTCAAAGATGTAGTCCTTTGAAATCCTACTTGAAATCTTACTTCTTGATTTTAAACTGTGTAATTTATTCCTGCTGTTGAAAACTTATCCTCTGTTTTTTCTAGATGAGCCACATATAAAAAGGAAGGGATTTTCACCATGTGGTTGCAGCCACCATCTTAATTTTTTTAGTTTTCCTTTGCAGGTGCCTATGCTCTTTATTTTACAGGACTCTCCAGTATCATCATGGGAACCTCTCAGACTTTCAGAACTGGAGGTCCTCTTCCTAAGTAATTCTGTAAGATATTAACTCAGCTGCTCACTCCCACACAAACTTTTCTTACTTTATCTTCCAATGAAAAATGCTAACAATCCCTCTGTGTGGTACAGACTGAATGAGTGGAGGTTTCGTGTTGGCATAATTTCAATGGGTCACACAGTCAGCTATTAATTGGGTGTAGTCTTGGGAAGCAAAACCATTCAGTAATGCTGGAATTCCTCAACAAAAATGTGGCTCTGAAGAAAGAAAGATGTTCTTAACAGGACATCTAGAACTGGGTGTGGACAAGTAGGTATGTTCCTGCAAACTTGACCTTTATTCAGCCTTGCCCCTGTCTTCATCACGCCTTCTCAGAATACAAGGCATTCTGAGGTGCAAAGTTAATTCCAAGCTTCTCCAAAGGACCTTGATTATAATCAAGACTGTTGATGCCTCAGGTAGCTTGGCAAAAGTGAAGAAGGAAACTTAAAACATTGGTGAAAAACTCTAAAATAAGAGACCTGCCAACTGCTGTCACCCAGCAAAGCTAGTTGTGTCTAAATTTCATTGATAAATAATGAAATGTGCTAGACATAACTGTGATTAATTTTTGCAGGATTAGATCACTAATTCTGAATACATAAGTAAATACAATAGTGATGGCTAAAATAATGTGTGGAGTATTGACTGTATTTTAACAAAACCCCAAATCAAACTAGTTTATAAATTATAATGCCTAATCCAAAACCAAACAAACCACATTGACAGTGTGTAATGTATGAACAAAGCCAACATGTTGAGCCAAAATATCGGTTGGTTGTTTTAGATTAGTAAATTATGTGAACAGTCTGCAAACTGAACCAACAGCTTTGACTTCTAATTGCCTAAAATGGAGATTCTTTATTAAAAGAAGTGGAGTGTGGCTTTTAAAATTTTCACTATATATTCCTATTCTATATTATAAGCAAGTCATAAACTGGTGTCCTATTTTAGTGTTCTGTTCTTGAGAATTAATATGCAAAAACAGCAAAGGACATGGTCACCATGACCTGTAAGTCATCTCAGTTATGAGGATAACTTTTTCTGAAACCTTTACTTTTATCTAAACATATTGTGGAGTTAAGTAATGTTAGATTCTAGATTTAATGGAATAATGATGGTAATGGGTAGAATGGCTGTGAACATTCTTAAAATGATCCCGAAGAAGTGATTTGCGTAGCACTTCTCTATTATTCTCTATTACTCCTTAAAAAGTCAATTTCTCATGCAAACACTTGTAAAATTGTAGTTGCTCTACTAAATTGACTGTGATGAGTCTTACTGCGACGGTTACAATGGCTAAAGTGGCCTCATTCTGCAGCTGTTCTAGTTTCCGATTTCTGTGTCTTGAGGCTGGAAAAAAACTCATAGTGTAACCCTCCCATCTGGCGTCAGATAACACAAAAAGTCCAGATTTGGTCAGATACCTGTACAACGAACCAGGCTAGGACATAAAGGAACAAGTGTTTTTGTTCCCAGAGTAGTAATATTGATTAGAAAAGGAGTTAAGGTAGCAACTTGAGAATTCTGATGAATGACGTTTAGTGTAAAATGATAATCAACTCTCTACTATTCAAACAATTGTAATCTCATTTTCTCATATACTTTCAGTGCAGTAGAGAAGCAGCAGGTTCTTTGGAGGAGGGGCAATTTGGCCCTATAAAATCTTGGGTTATAAGCCAATTTATCACTGTGGGAAACAACTCCTGCCCTTTACCTTTATCCCAGTCGAATCTGAATAGTACACTAACCCTACAGATAATTGCTTTTATAATATCATATGAATATGGTCACATAATTTGTCTTCAATATTCCTAGAAACTAATCCTGCTCCTGACCTGCTGTGCTGGTGGAGAAACTCTGAAAAACAACGTAACTGTCTTTGGCACAATAAAATGGGATGCTTTAGCAACTTTCAGCCAAGCAAAGTTGTAGCCACTCTCCAGGTCTTCCCTGAATACAAGGATGGGATGGGATGGGATGGGATGGGATGGGATAGACTAGACTAGACTAGACTAGACTAGACTAGACTAGACTAGACTAGACTAGACTAGAATGTCTTCTAGTCCAGACTTTGCTCAAGTGGCTGTCCAGTCTCTTCTTAAAAACATCCAGTTATGAAGTGCCCACAAATTCTGCAGGCAAGCTGTTCCAGTGGAGAGCAAAATAAAACTGCCTGTCTCAGATTTCCAGCTCCGTGTTCAGTTATTGAAGTAAGGCTTATGTATGTCTGCTGTACCCAGTGTTTTAGGATATTTCTGGAAAATGCAGAATAGTTGGAACACATTCAGAATAATTTATACAATCAAGAAATATAACCTTGTAAATGCAGCACACCTTGATCTAATAAAACACATATAAACAGATAACTAGGCTTTGCTGTTAAGTGGTATGTGTTACTGGCATAATTCATTTTATAATAGAGATAGCTATAAAAATGTGTCCTTGAAATATTTTCCTTTGCTTTTAAAACTGATTATGCTCACACATCACAGCAAGTAATGTTTCCTTTAGTCATGGATTGTTGCATGTTGTCTGGGTTTGCAAACATACATGGAAATAGCTGGAGTACATGTATGTGTAATGGCCCAGTACTGTACTCACATTTATTTTATGATAGAAAGAATTTCAGCAGATATGATTTCTCTCTCTTTCTAAGATGTAAAAAAAAAAGCTGCTATGGCTAAAGTATTTTTAGAACAAGGTTAAGAAATTTAGACAAAATCGTGCCCCTCTCCCCTCTATATGTAGGAATTAACTGGATTGAATTTTATTTCAAGAATGGACATGGGAACACAATCTCCGTTGCATCTGAGAAATGCCTAACAGAGCACAACGTGGGACACAGTTCTACCCTTCATTGCCTCTCCCATATTTTTTTCACCATTGGTCACCTGAGCAATGAGATGGCAAACTTTGGTCCTGCTTTCGAGATAATAATAATCTTGATTGCAGAAAATATGACTTCTGTAACAGAGTTGTTAATGCTTGGAACACACTACCTGACTCTGTGGTCTCTTCTCAAAATCCCCAAAGCTTTAACCAAAAACTGTCTACTATTGACCTCACCCCATTCCTAAGAGGTCTGTAAGGGGCGTGCATAAGAGCACAAGAGTGCCTACGGTTCCTGTCCTCTTTTTTCCTTTCGTTATATCCAATTAATATAGTTATTACATACTTATGCTTATATATTCCTGGATGGTCAAGATCCTCAGAGCCCGGGCCTTCGGCTGATGCTGTGCAAGGCACGGTCCATGGTCAATAAGGCCCCCCTAATACATGATCTTATTCAGGGGGGTGCCGCAGACCTTATGGGCTTTACAGGTTGGGCACTGAAGGGGGCGTGCCCCTTGTTGAAATGTGCCCACCAGGTTTCCAAGCATTCCATCAGCCGAGGATAGGGGTTGTTCCTCTGCCCTGGTCCTGTTAGATCTCTCAGCGGCTTTTGATACCATCGACCATGGTATCCTGCTGCACCGGTTGGAGAGTTTGGGAGTGGGAGGCACCGTTTATCGGTGGTTCTCCTTCTATCTCTCTGACCGGTCGCAGATGGTGTTGACAGGAGGGCAGAGATCGACCGCGAGGCGCCTTACTTGTGGGGTGCCTCAGGGGTCGATTCTCTCTCCTCTCCTGTTCAACATCTAAATGAAGCCGTTGGGCGAGGTCATCAGTGGCTTTGGGGTGAGTTACCAGCTGTACGCTGACGATACGCAGCTGTACTTTTCCACCCCGGGCCACCCCAACGAAGCTGTCGAAGTGCTATACCGGTGCCTGGAAGCCATACGGGTCTGGATGGGGAGAAACAGACTCAAGCTCAATCCCTCCAAGATGGAGTGGCTGTGGATGCTGGCACCCCGGTACAGTCAGCTGCAACCGCAGCTGACTGTTGGGGGCGAGTCATTGGCCCCAACAGAAAGGGTGCGCAACTTGGGCGTTCTCCTGGATGGACGGCTGTCGTTTGAAGACCATTTGGCGGCCGTCTCCAGGAGAGCTTTTTACCAGGTCCGCCTGGTTCACCAGTTGCGCCCCTTCCTTGACCGGGATGCCTTATGCACGGTCACTCACGCTCTTGTCACTTCTCGTCTGGATTATTGCAATGCTCTCTACATGGGGCTACCCCTGAAGTGCACTCGGAGGCTTCAGTTAGTTCAGAATGCGGCTGCGATTGAGGGAGCCACACGTTGCTCCCGTATAACACCGCTCCTGCGCAGTCTGCACTGGCTACCTGTGGTCTTTCGGGTGTGCTTCAAGGTGTTGGTTACCACCTTTAAAGCGCTCGATGGCTTAGGGCCCGGGTACTTACGGGACCGCCTGCTGTTACCTTAGGCCTCCCACCGACCCGTACGCTCACACAGAGAGGGTCTTCTCAGGGTGCCGTCCGCCAAGCAATGTCGGCTGGTGGCCCCCAGGGGAAGGGCCTTCTCTGTTGGAGCACCTACCCTCTGGAACAAACTTCCCCCTGGTTTGCGTCAATTACCTGACCTTCGGACCTTTTGCCGTGAATTGAAAACGGACTTGTTTATCCAAGCGGGACTGGCTTAATTTTTTAAACTTTTTGAATTTTAATAATTTTAATTGGGGTATTTTATGAATTTTATGGGTCAAATTTGACGGTTTTAAATTTTCGGCCATTTATAGAATATGTTATTTTAACTTTTGTTTTAATTTGTATATTGTACTGTTTTTAATCTGGCTGTACACCGCCCTGAGTCCTTCGGGAGAAGGGCGGTATAAAAATCTAAATAATAAATAAGATAAATAAAAACAAGGTTTAATGCCTGAAGACGAAAGGAATCAGTTCTTAATTTCTAATCCTTATTTGACATAAAATTGAACAAGTTTTCAGCTGAGAAATATTTAGACAACACTCAGGATCTCAGCCTTCTCCCATAAATCACAGTCATACAATAATCTCAGCCCATTATGTTACTTGACTAAAGATACTGAAACCAACCGAACCCACTGGGCTTGTAATTCAGTTACACCCCAAAACACACAGAAGGCAATATTAAAATAAACCAAATTAACCTGTAGCCTGAATGCACCTGCTGGAAGGTTTATGAATCTGGTTATAGTATGTTGGGTGAATAGGTCAAGAGGTACCTAAGCCACACCAGCAGCTTTTTCCTTCTTTTTCCTCTACAGAATTTCTAAGAATTGTAGAAAATCGCCTTAAGAAATCGCAGAACAGGAGACAAGGGAATAAGAATGAGTACTCTGGGTTAAATAAAATAGGATAAAAGGGAGAGAAGAAGATGCTACCATATTTTCCAGAAGAAACACAATCATAGGTTATACAGGAAAGCGCCTCCTCAAATATGCCGTTACACAGTTTTCCCATGATATGAATACAGGTAGTCCTCGACTTACAACAGTTCATTTAGTGACCAAAGTTACAACGGCATTGAAAAAAGTGACTTATGACCATTTTTCACACTTACAATCATTGCAGCATCCCCATGGTCATGTGATCAGAATTCAGACACTTGGAAACTGATTCACATTTGTGTCTGTTGCAGTGTCTCGGGATCATGTGATCACCTTCTGACAAGTAGGTAAGTTAACGGGAAAGTCAGATTCACTTAACAACCGTGTTACAAATTTTAACAATTGCATTAATTCACTTAACAACTGTGGTAAGAAAAGTCATAAAATGGAGTAAGATTCACTTAACAAATGTCTCACTTAGCAACAACATTTTTGGGCTCAATTGTGGTCGTACAACTGTAGTTTTGAGTTCCCTCCAGATCCACAGTTCTGGGGTGAAAAAAACATGTTTTGAAGTCTGGCATCTCTGCCACATAATTTTATCAGGGCTTCATCAGACCCTAATATTTCTGGCCTGTATTTACCAAATGGGTGAACTGAGGGAGCTCCACGATTCTCATTGTACCTATGTTGTGCGGTGTCAATAAGTTATTGTTATTTGGTAAAGAGAATAATGAACGCCAAACGTTGGGGGCCTAAATCCCAAAGGCTTTTTAAATAATAATAATAATAATAATAATAATAATAATAATAATAATAATAATAATAATAATAATAATAATAATAATAATAATAATAATAATAATAATAATAGATTTTTTACTCGGAGCTGTAAGGAAGCGGCAACCAAAAAGTGCTTAGGAGTTTCGGGAAGAAAGGAAAGCTGCCGCAACACTTCCTTTAATGGGGTGGGCAATCCGAAAGAGAGCGGTGGGGGGCTGGGGATGCTTCAAAAACTTCGGTGCCGAGAAAGGAGCGGCAGGAAGCCGAAAAGCCGCCGATTGAGACCAATCCAGCCGCTCCCCACTTCGCGCAGTCTGAAGGCGGCGGCGCTGAGGAAGAGGGGGGAGGCGGTGGGTTTTTTCCCCCTGTTGTTCATGGCTTGGCAGGCGAGGGGGCGGCAGGAAGAAAACCCACCGGCATGCAAGCCGGCTCGATCTCGTCTCGCCCTGAAAGGCGGAGGCGGCAAGCACGGGGAGGGGCCTGGGCAGGCTCAACGACCATAAATGGCGCCCATCCGGCTGCTCGTCCGCAAAGCAGCACGAGCAGCGGCGGCACCCGGGCGCTGCAGAGCCGGCATCGTGGTCGCGTGGCGCGCGGCGGCGGCAGCAGCAGCAGCGGGCAGAATGAAAGGGCCGTCGGTCGGGCCGGCGTCGGAGGTGATCCGCGAGGGCGAGCTGGAGAAGCGCAGCGACAGCCTCTTCCAGCTGTGGAAGAAGAAGCAGGTGGTGCTGAGCAAGGAGAGCCTGAGCCTCTTCTCGCCCGAGGGAAGCGGCGGCGGCGGCGGCGGCAGGGCCCGCGCCAAAGAGCTGCGCTTCGGCTCCATCCAGAAGGTGGACTGCGTGGAGCGCACCGGCAAGTACGTCTACTTCACCATCGTCACCACGGACCGCAAGGAGATCGACTTTCGGTGCCCGGGCGAGAGCTGCTGGAACGCCTCCATCACCATGGCGCTCATCGACTTCCAGAACAAGCGCGCCATCCAGGACTTCAAGAGCCGGCAGGAGGCCGTCGAGCAGGCGGCGGCGGGTAGTCGCGACCGGCGCTTGGCTCGGGCGCCCTGAACCCCGCGCCCGCCTAGTCCCCCGCGAACCAGCCTAGCCGAGGTGAGCGATCGCCGCTGTTTTGACCTCTAGTGTAGGTTACGCTTCTGATCCTCGGTCTCAACTTCTTTCTTCCTCTTCGTTCCTCATCGGAGAATGTTGAAATGAAGCTTCAACAACGTGTTTAAAATAAAAGTTAGGCAGTTGCTGTTCTTTTTGAGCTTTGGGAAAGCAATGCTCTTTTCCTCTATTGTGGGAGCCGAGACTCATAAGTATTTATATTAAAGGACTTGCGAAAGTTTGCTCTACATTTGTCTTGGGGTTCAGTCCAGATTTTTGAGAGCTATATAAGGAAAACGTTAGCGAAGAGGGGAAGTTCATAACAATAGTAACGAATTGACTTAACTATAGCTGTACAATACATACCCAAGATGCACAAAACATGAGACACAAAGGGTAATTCTGAGCAGGTTCCTAGCTAGAAAGCAGCTTGCCTCAAAAGAGTTCATTCATTGGAATAGAGACTGCAACATATTTGAGATTCAAGTGACAGGAACCGGAGACAGCTGCAGAGGAAGCACAGTTTGAAATCTGCTGTGTTGCAGGATTTCTGTCAAAAGGAGCTGCTTGTTTTTGCCTCTCCAGAACTTGTGCCTGAGTCTCACTCCCTGAAGGAGCAGGGAAGAAATAGCCCAGTCTCTGTTAATCAGGGGGTTGCTTTTCTTGGTTTACTGAGACTGAAGCCAGGAGATACTGGCTTTAATGTTGCTCAGAGAGCTGATGGTACAGGCAAAATTGTCCTTTTTGTGCATTCAGTCTGTGCCTTTCAAATAGCAAATTTAATTCCTATATTTTTTTTAATCTTTCTAAGGTTTATTTTAAAAATGCAAGAGGGGACATATATAGCCCTCTTTTTTAACAACCTTTCTGCCTAGTGCTACATTTTTGCACAATGATGCCTAGTCATTGGGAGACTTGAAATGATTCCAATAAGTTACTCTGCATTTGCTTATTGGAAAGTTCAGTGCAATTTCCGCCAGCAGCCTTAATCTCTGTGGGGTTCGTGAAAGCTCTTAAGCCCAAACTTGGTATTGGTTGCTACTAAAGAAGTCTGTATGGGATTGCCATAGTAGTTACTTAGAAGTAAATTTTATTGGGCTCAATAATGCTGACTGTGATGAATATGTACTGTGTGATATTGCACTGCTTGGTTTTCAGATGCAGACTTTTAAGATCTGTTCCTATTCATAGTTTCGAGTAGGTTGAAGTAGTACTAGTGAATTCATTCTTGAGTGAAAATGAATGTCTAAACACTTTAAGAGCCCAGTGCAATATATTGCTTGTGCTTGTCATCAGTTACTGTATTAATAAACCCTAGTCAGACATTAGATTAAAAAAAGCAGAGAAATAACCACTGTTTTGCATTTTTCCTGTATCCCTAACAGTTTTCTTTTCTTTTTCTTTCAACAGATTATACATCTGGATAACAAATACATTTGTCTTGGACTGAACCAAGACAGGATACCAATGAAGGAAAACAAAGGATGCTACTATACCTAGATTTTTTCCAGGTGTGATCAGAGGGCTAAGCAAAGAGGCCAAGCTTTATAAACCAAAGAACTTTTTTTTAAAATAAGAAAAAAGACTTAAGGCAAAGAGTCAGGCTGTATGTCCAAGACACCCAACTTTGCATTAAAAAAAAAGATTGTTTTTCTATTTATGAGATGCAAGTAACATGTAACACCTGTAGGTGTGAAACCATTTAAATTATTTGTAATATCTATATTTGTATTTATTTTGATAAACATTTGTCTTAAATTGCTTTCAGCATTTGAATATGTCCATTCCAAATAAAATGCTTTTTTTATTGTATTTTTGCTGTGTAGCGTTCCCTTTCTTAGGAGTGAAAACCTGTGTTCTACATGTAACTTACACTGAGGGCCTACAAAAAAAAATACAAGTGATTAACCCCTTGTAAGGGGAAGGGGGCGGGGGGGGTCATGTGCGTGCGTGCCCACACCCATAATTCTGTGCATCCCACCACCGCGCATGCACATGTGACTCTTTCCCCCCCCCCCGACACGTGATGGTCCGATAGGCCCATTCTTCTCTCTTACCTGTCTCCAGAATCTCTATGAGTCTGGGAGGGTGGAAAATGGCCTTCCCCATTTTCCCGGAGGCCAGAAACTGCCCGTTTACCAACTTCCGGTTGGACAGGAAGTGACTATTTTGCTGTCCCCAGCCTCCAGACTACTAGAGAGGCTTGGGGGGGTGGGGGTTGGGAACAGCAAAAAATGCCATTTCCTGTCCAACTGGATGTTGGTAAACGGGCCGTTTCTGGCCTCTGGAGGGCCTGGGGAGGGGTGGGAAAGGCAGTTTTCCACTCCCCCAGACTCCTGGAGAGGCTCTGGACCCAGGTAAGAGAGAAAAACGGGCCTTCCCCAACACCACCAGGCCCTCTGGACACAGGAAACAGCCTGTTTCCCTACTTCTGGTGGGCCCAGAAGGCCTCAGCTGGCCAGTGTACGCATGTGCACCGGAGCTGAGCTCGTGTGCCCACTGATATGGCTATGCGTGCCACGCGTGCCATAGGTTTGCCATCACGGATATAGGTAATGCCTTGCAGTTAGATTCTGCATACTTCACTTGAAAAAAGTTTCCTTTTTTTTGAGCTTTTGAATCAGATTACATATCAGGAGCATATACAATGGACAGGTATTTTGAACTAAGGATTGTGTGCTCAACACCTACATAATTTATGAGTTGTAAGAGAAGGACAAAATTCTCCAGCATACATTTTCAAGAAAGAAGCGAAAACTTACAATTTTGTTCTTCCCACCTTTTGTTAATTTCTATTTAACTTTGGCTTTTGGTTGAGTGCTTCTATATATTTAATTTCCTTCCAAATTTGAATTATTACTGTCATTCCTAAATTCACTGGTTTTGAAATTAAACCATCTGAATAGCAACCCATCTCCCTATGGCATTGAATAATTATATATGAGGAGAAAGGCACTGCAGGTTCCAGAACAAAAGAATGCTTATTTCCCAGACATGTACTTGATGCCTAAAGCAAGTGAACATAAAATTAACCATGCTGGGTGGGGGAAAATGCCCAATATCTCTGAGGGAAGAGTGGTCATCTTCTGCATCCACATACATTGTTATGCAAGAATTATCGAATGGTAAAGACCTTTTGTGTGTTTAGTTAACATTTTTTGTTCAGATTCAATTCGGAGAAATGTGATACAGATAGTCCTCAACTTATGACCACAACTGAGCCCAACATTATGGCTGCTAAGTGAGGCAGTTGTTCAATGGATTTTGCCCCACTTTACGACCTATCTTTGTTAAGCAATTCATTGCTGTTAAGTTAGTAATATGGTTGTTCAGTCAATCAGGCTTCCCCATTGACTTTGCTTGTCAGAAGGTCGCAAAAGGTGATCAAAAGACCCTGGGACACTGCGACTGTCATAAATATGAGTCAGTTGCCTGTGACTATAGGGATGGTGCAGTGGTCTTTAAGTGTGAAAAATGGTCATAAACAATGCTGTTGTAACTTTGAACTGTCTTTGAACCCTAAATGAACTGTTTTAAGTCAAGGACTACCTGTGCATTTATGAGAATTATTCAGTGGAAAATAATATTGGATATAGTGATCTTTTAGCAGTATTTTATTTGTGGTTCATGCATTTGTCACATAGTTTTTTAAACCTAGACCCTTGATAATGTTAAACATATTACCGTATATACTCGAGTATAAGCCGAGTTTTTCAGCACGTTTTTTGTGCTGAAAAACGTTCCCTCGGCTTATACTCGAGTATATACGGCTTATACTCGAGTTTTTTTTCTTCTTCTTTTTTTCACATTATACCGGATGGCGCAAACTTGGCGGGCTTTTGCATTAGCGCGGGGAAGCCCTGCCGGTGCAGTGAGAGGGCGGGGCGGGGGAGCCGCCAGCCTTCTCGGCTGAGGGAGGGAGGGTTTCCCTGACCGGTAGCTGCCTCATTTCCCACCCTCGGCTTATACTCGAGTCCCCAGTTTACCCCAGTTTTTTGGGGTAAAATTGGGGACCTCGGCTTATACTCGGATCGGCTTATATTCGAGTATATACGGTAATCCTTTTATAATTTATTTATTTATTTATTTATTTATTTATTATATTTGTATACCGCCCTTCTCCCGAAGGACTCAGGGCGGTTCACAGCCAATAAAAAACACAATACATAGAATACAAATTAAAAACTATATAAAAACTGATTCAATAACGGCCTAAAAATTTAGATACAATTTAAAACCCCATTTAAAACCCATTTAAAACCCCAATTAAAACCCATAAATTTAAAAACTAACCCAGTCCTGCGCAGATGAATAAATCGTTTTAAGCTCATGACGAAAGGTTCGGAGGTCCGGAAGTTGACGGAGTCCCGGGGGGAGTTCGTTCCAGAGGGCGGGAGCCCCCACAGAGAAGGCCCTTCCCCTGGGCGTCGCCAGACGACACTGTCGCGCCGATGGCACCCTGAGGAGTCCCTCTCTGTGAGAGCGCACGGGTCGGTGGGAGGTATTCGGTAGCAGTAGGCGGTCCCGTAAATAGCCCGGCCCTATGCCATGAGCGCTTTGAAGACGTTCACCAAAACCTTGAAGCGCACCCGTAAGGCCACAGGTAGCCAGTGCAGTCTGCGCAGGATAGGTGTCACGCGGGAGCCACGAGGGGCTCCCTCTATCACCCGCGCAGCCGCGTTCTGGACTAACTGAAGCCTCCGGATGCCCCTCAAGGAGAGCCCCATGTAGAGAGCATTGCAGTAATCCAGACGAGACGTCACGAGGGCGTGAGTGACTGTGCATAAGGCATCCCGGTCTAGAAAGGGGCGCAACTGGCGCACCAGGTGAACTTGGTGGAAAGCTCTCCTGGAGACGGCCGTCAGGTGGTCTTCAAAAGACAGCCGTTCATCCAGGAGAACGCCCAAGTTGCGCACCCTCTCCATCGGGGCCAATGACTCGCTCCCAACAGTCAGCCGTGGACTCAGCTGACTGTACCGGGATGCCGGCATCCACAGCCACTCCGTCTTGGAGGGATTGAGCTTGAGCCTGTTTCTCCCCATCCAGACCCGTACGGCTTCCAAACACCGGGACAGCACTTCGATAGCTTCATTGGGGTGGCCCGGTGTGGAAAAGTACAGCTGGGTGTCATCAGCGTACAGCTACATAATTGAGTAGCTTTATCAGATTATTTAGTTTTATTAAAACTAATTAAACTAATTAAAATTTATTTGTATTATTTATTGGACATAAACTTTTTGCTACTCATCCCAAAGACCTTAGGTGACTGCGTATAATGTTTGTGTCTGTGCACATGTGCATGTTTATTTTTGTGTATGTAAACACATTCCCAAAACCCCAAGCACATATAAATGTAAAAACAGCAGAACGCTCTTCTCTTACATAGTCTTCAACAGACCTAAGCAAGATGAGGCTGTCCTGATTTCTGCAAGGAAGGGAAGAGTTCCAAAGAGTGACAGCAACTATTAAAGAGCACCTGCTTCTGTGCCTCATTTAGAAAACAATCCTGTAAGGATGAGACCTGGATGGAGTTGACTTTTCATAACCAGGTGTGGAATCAACATGGAATCTGAACGTGATAACTAGTATCTTAAGTCCCACTAGGAAACCAACTGGGAACCACTACAGTTCCTGAAGCAGCAGGCTCATCTTAGTATATTAAGATGCACACATAACTGCCTGGACTGCTGTATTCTGTACTTACTGTATCTTCCGAATGTTCTTCAAGACCAGCCACATTATAGTAATCCAACCAGGAGATGACCAAGGCATGAGTGACTTTGAACAGAGACTGCCCAGAAACAATTGCAATCCTCTGAATGGGTGTAAAATCGAATCATTATGTCTACAAATCCAAAGCCATTCCATATTGGAGGGATTCAATTAGACTCTGTCTCTTTCTATCCAGTGTCCTGGCAGCCTCTAGAACTGCATCAGCACTGTCATTACACTGCCTGTTTGGCCAAGGGGAGAAGATGTATAAGTGCGAACCATCAGCGCTTTGTTGATGAATGACTTCCCTCAGTGGTTTCATGCAGAAATTTAAGTCCAGAA
The DNA here is from genome assembly GCF_028640845.1 of Ahaetulla prasina. Classification (NCBI taxonomy): domain Eukaryota; kingdom Metazoa; phylum Chordata; class Lepidosauria; order Squamata; family Colubridae; genus Ahaetulla; species Ahaetulla prasina. The sequence continues at coordinate 266,686,790 of NC_080539.1, read as the reverse complement.
GGATGCCCTGTCTGAATGGCATTGAAAACCATGAAGAGGACCAGAAAGGTTGTGCTCTTCTTATCCTGATCTTTCCAAAGTGGAATTTGACTGCCAAGAGTCCTCTAAGATCTTTGTAGCCATAGGACAACCATTTTCTCTGTGACCTTTCCAAGACAAGAAATGTTGAAGACAGGTCTATATAGATAGTGCATAGTGCTACTGGTGTGAAGGAGGCTGCAATGTAATGGATTCCATACTCAAAAAATCTTTGCTTGATTTGATTGTAGATGTCAGACCCTCAGTATGTTAGATCAAATCCATTCAGATGGACCAGGATTTAATGGCATGTAAATTTGTGGGCAGTCGTGTAACATAACTGTTGTGTGAGCTGCACTGGCTCTCATTAGGTTTCCAATGCTGCTCACCCCCTATAAAACCCTACATGGCATGGAGCCAGGTTACTTGTGGGACTGTCTCATCCTAGTGATTCCTGCTCGTCCCACCAGATCTGGCAGAATGGGCATGTTTCTGGTACCATCAATAAAAATAGGTGTCATTTGGTGGGTCTCTGGACATGTTGTTTTTTTGTTATGGTGCCTGCTGTATGAAATATGGGCAGCCCCTATAATATTGGCCTTTCAGAAGTTTGTGAAGACTTTACTCTTTCCCCAGGTTTTATATATGATTGGTGGTTTTCTGGTTTTAGTGAGCTGATATAGTTTATCTGGGAGTGGGGGTTTATCTTGCTTCCAGATTAATGGTGGCCATAGAAATTGGATTCATAAATAAATAAATGATTGTCATGGCAGCCCTGAAGTCCTGAGCCACTCCAGGCCTCTGGTTAAAAGAAGGTAGGCTGAAGTCCCTCGATACTTCAAGCTGGAGGAACTCTGTTACTCCCTCCCTTCCCAAACGATCAAGTTCAGTAGTCCTGGCAGGGTTGGCGGAGTGCAAGAAAGAGAATGGAGCATGAGTGAGGCCAACTGGGACTTCTATCCTAGCTACACAGCCAACAGGGTTGCAAGGAGGCCTCATGACTTTCTAATTCATGCTCTCTTTGAGCAGATCTTGCTTGTCAAGTAGTGCTTTTCAAATTCTAAAGCTCAGACAACCTGTAACCACCAGCTGGCATTGTATCTGCCCAGAAGCAGTTTCTTCCTTTTCAAATACTCTTCCAGGTTTAGCTCTAGTAAGCAAGAGGAAGCATCAGTTTGTGTCATAAAGAGGCAATTTGAATACATAATTTGTAACTTTCAGGCAAGGAGGGACAGGCCTGGAGTGAACGCAAGGCCTCTAATAATAGCATCTATGTACACAAAGCCTTTTGAGGTTGAAAGTACTTTAAACATTTTTTAAAACATCCTTACTTCAAACATATAAGTAGGCCAGTATCTCTGCATTGCAGATGGTTGTAGAATGAAAAGGGGGTTTTATAGAGAAAACAGGAGACGTATACACACAGGACAGATTCACACAATTTGCTAAACCATAATGTAATAAGTCAACCCATAAGGCCATAAGTTAGACTTATTCATCTATTCATTATGATTTCTTAAATCATGGCTTACAACTATGTGTAAACTCAGTGCTTCACTCTAGTGAACTTTTAATTGTAAACTTGGGTGAGATATGTACTCTACCTAATTAATCATGGAGCACATAATGCTGAAATCAATATGTCTTTAAGCTTGTGTTACCGACAATGTCTTATATTGTTAATTCTAGTATTACCCAATAGAAGTTACCATTTGGGCTCCTATTACAATGTAACAATATAAGTGGTCTCTCATCAAATATTTATTTATTTATTTATTTATTATTTAAATTTATATACCGCCCTATCTCCCAAAAGGACTCAGGGCGGTTTACAGGCATATAAAACATCAGTATACAAAATTAAAATAATCTTTAAAAAACTTATTCCAGTGCCCTATCATTTAAAATAGAAATATAAATATTAAAATCAGTTTAAAACCCCTATAAAATTTAAAAATCTAAGCCAGTCCTGCACAGATGAATAAATGTGTCTTGAGCTCGCGACGGAAGGTTCGAAGGTCCGGAAGTTGACGGAGTCCTGGGGGGAGCTCGTTCCACATATCACTAGGAGCAAAAAAAAAATGGGATTATGCTGCAGAATACAGCAATATTTGTTAGATAGGAAAGAAAAGGCATTTTATATGTATCTCTGTATATCTGTGATTTCCTGTTTATGTATTAAGCTAGCCAGTCACATGCTTCATTTTACTTCTTTGTTGTTATCTTAATGAGAAAGTGCAATTGTGTGAATAAGTAAATCTTTCCTTTTCATGGTACTTTCTCTAGCCCAAATTCAACTGTCTTAAATCTTTAATAATCATTGGAATAGTAGTCTATCATATTCCAAAGTACAGCATTCTAAAGTTATTATTTTTTAAAAAATGTATTTTCCTAGACATTTTAAACAATGGTTTACCACTATTGCATTTTAAGTAATGATTCTGGTATTATATAAGTTTATATAAATAATAAAAATAGAGTATTTGTAGGTAATCTTGCCCAAAATGCCTCACCGTGAGAAAGGTCATTGTTGAACCAGGACGCTGGATTCTGCAGGCACTACAGCTGCTGTTCTGTGGCGGCAAAATTTACAGCAGAAAAGATAAATGAAAATGCCAGGAAAGGAAAGGAAACAATGATATGGTAGCCATTTTTAGGGAGGGGAGCAATGGTAGCCATAGCCATTTTTAGCTAGAAAAACCTTGTGACAAATGCATGTAGGGGCTGCAATGTGACAACCTACTCGTTTGCTGCCAGGAACAAGGGATCTTCCTTGTTCTGAACACCAAGAATTGTAGAAATAAATGTCTAGAAAAACACTGTTGTTCTTATGACTCAGAGGCGGTATTCAGCAGGTTCTGACCAGTTCTGGAGAACCGGTAGCAGAAATTTTGAGTAGTTCGGAGAACCGGTAAATACCATCTCTGACTGGCCCCGCCCCCATCTGTTCTCTGCCTCCTGAGTCCCAGCTGATTGGGAGGAAATGGGGATTTTTGCAGTAACCTTCCCCTGGAGTGGGGAGGGAATGGAGATTTTATAGTATCCTCCCCCAGTCATGCCCACCAAGCCACGCCACGTCCACCAAGCCACACCCACAGAACTGGTAGTAAATTTTTTTGAATCCCACCACTGTTATGACTGGTTTCTTAGCTGCACTTGGAAGCACCTTTGGCAACAGGTGAATAAAGGGAGTCTCATGTAGCTCCCATGTAACTCCTCTCCTGCGCAGACTGCACTGGCTTCCTGTTGCCTTTCGGGTGCATTTCAAGGTTCTGGTTACCACCTTTAAAGCGCTCCATGGCTTGGGGCCTGGGTACTTACGGGACCGCCTGCTGTTACCTTATGCCTCCCACCGACCCGTACGCTCTCACAGAGAGGGACTTCTCAGGGTGCCATCCGCCAGGCAGTGTCGGCTGGCGGCCCCCAGGGGAAGATCCTTCTCTGTGGGGGCTCCTACTCTTTGGAATGAACTTCCCCCTGGTTTACGCCAAATACCTGACCTTCGGACCTTTCACCGCGAACTGAAAACATATTTGTTTGTTCGCGCGGGGCTTTCTTAAATTGTCTAGATTTCAAATTTTAAATTTTATTTAAGTTTTAAACTGGGGTTTTTAGATTTTTAACCATTTTAATTTTCGGCCAAATTATATAATAAGTTTTTTAATTTACTTTTAATTGTACATTGTTTCTTTTTTACCTTGGCTGTACACCGCCCTGAGTCCTTCGGGAGAAGGACGGTCTATAAATCTAATAAAATAAATAAATAAATAAATAAACAGCAAATTAAGGGTTAAAATCTCAGTGAGCTTTTGCTGGGTCCAACACTATTTTTCTTATCTTTCTACCCAACAATTTATGCAAATATTCCTTTCTGATGATATAAATTACTCTAGTTCCGTTAAAATATAATATTAAGAACCCCAAATGACTGAAAACCAGCTTTAAATGTGAGCCTTCTTTGTTCTTTATGTCAACAATATACATGGAATTAGTTACTGAGTTTTCTCTTCTTTCTGAGGGATCTTCTTCTTCAAGAGATAAAAAAACAGAGGTACATTCACCATTAGCTGTAAATAGCCAAAGGAGGAAACTCCAAATTGTCTATATAGAAATCCTCCTATTGTTGGGCCAAATGTCCGTACCAGTGGAGTAACTGAAGCACTGATTCCAAGCATGGCACCTATGAGAAACAATGGAAAAATCAGACAGCATAGATCAAAATTCATCTAATGATCTGCTCTAGCTCCAATGGATTAAAAAGATCAGTGTCTTAAGAATTAAATACATGCACCCTGATTATAAATGGGCTCTGTTCCTAGATTCCTAGAACATGCTTGATTCAATCAGCCTCTCCTCCAGTCAAGCAGCCCCAGACTAAGCATTTTGGAAACATAATATTTGCAAACATTCTCGGAATTGCCTGGAATCCCAGGGACTCCATATGCCCAAAGAGGGTTCTAGTTACTAGACACAAGAATAGGTTTTTCCTGAATGCCATCACTCTACTAAACAAATAATTCCCTCAACACTGTCAAACTAGTTACTAAGTATGCACTACTATTAACCTTCTCATCGTTTCCACCTCCATCTCCTTCTACTTATGACTGTATGACTGTTTGTTGCTTGTATCCGTACGATTTATATTGATATTGTTTCCTGATTGCTTATTGTTCCCTATGACTATCAATAAGTGTTGTACCTTATGATTCTTGATGAACGTATCTTTTCTTTTATGTACACTGAGAGCATATGCACCAAGACAAATTCCTTGTGTGTCCAATCACACTTGGCCAATAAAAAATTCTATTCTATTCTATTCTATTCTATTCTATTCTATTCTATTCTATTCTATTCTATTCTATTCTATTCTATTCTATTCTAGTTTTGTATACTACCCAAAGTCCACTTGGACTGGTGGCCGATAAATTTAAAATAAACCAGTTTGGGTGCCATACCCCAAAAATTCTGGACAGCACCTGGAAAATATGGACTGACAAAATTTCCATCTGTCAATTACGAAAGGCCGTACTCCTTGCGTCTGCACATATACTATGTTGATACATTATGACATTCTAGATTCTTGAGAAGAACATGAGAAGGCCAACACCAGCTAAAGAACTGGCAACTGTGATTTCACATTTTTGTTTATATACTTATCACAAAATGCACAGACCTGCAGATAAAAGTGGAACAACTGTGGCAAAAGAAAACAGAAAGTACCAACAGTAATAGGTGCCTTGGGTGCAATTCCAAAATAAATGTAACATGACTTAAACACCATTGGCGTTGACAAAACCATCATCAGTCAATTGCAAAAGACAGCTTTACTTAGAACAACTTACATCCTGCAATGATACCTTTAACACCATCAAACACAATATCTGCCCACCCAGGTCCTTGGGAAGGATTTGATAGGTGGATAAAGATGCCAAATCCAATCTAAACAGCTGCCTGACTGTGCAATATTATTATTATTACTAATAACAGCAACAACAAACAAACACCACCATTAGCCCTTTCCTACAGAGTGAGGCAGGGAGCAGCAAGTGAGGCTTGGTCATTATAGCCAATCAGTGTTTGGGAGGTATGTTCTGTGCCATCAGATCTTGGCAGTCGATTCTGTAAGAGAAAGGTCTATTTTCTCATCCCCTGACCCTTCCCCTCTTTTTGTCAGATGACTAGGCAAGCAATATGGGTCAACAGGTTGGCTTCCCACAACACAGCTCATTGTGGGAGCTAAATTAATCTTGTGCACTGGTTAAAATCAACCACTTGACAACCTGGCCAGTTGACTCTTTTGGTATTTCCCCAACACATTAATTGCTCCATTGGCTCCTTGACAGAGTTCTGTGAACAAGACAATTCTAATGCTGGCCCCATTTTAGGTGACATGGTTGCAATGAACGTCTTCCTCAATAATCAGTATATAAATACACTGTTATATCTACACATTGCTGGATTCCTTGGGAAATTGAAATAATTCATGAAAAAAGCCAGTTTTTAAATACAGCTTTTTCATCTTTATCAGCATTACATTAGATTTCCCCCTTTCCCCCCAGAAAATTTATATATATATTTGTTTTACTGATCTATGTAATAATTTAATATGTGCAAAGGTGGATAAATGTTGTTTTAATTTTGTGGGATTTTAAAACCCTGGATATGTTATAATAAAGAGATAGATAGACAGACAGACAGACAGATAGGATAGATTCAGTGGATAGATAGGTAGAGATACATGATAGATAGATGGATGATAGATAGATAGATAGATAGATAGATAGATAGATAGATAGATAGATAGATAGATATCATTAATTAGGGTTTTACTTTCTGGTTTGTTATAATAGTTGGTGCCCCACATTTGGATATAACTCAGAATTATGATTCACTTACTGAAAGCAAAAGTTTCATATTTCTTCTATCCAGAGTTAGAAAAGGAGAAATAAATAGAAGACTGGGCTGCAGCTTCATTCCTGATCAGTGAAACTATGTTTTATGTGTTTTATGCATTATTATGATGAGTTTCACTTGATTTGAGTATTGCCTATACAGATCTCTTTGATGTACTTTTCTTATTTATGTTTCTTAAATTATCTGGAAATTTTCTTAGCTGGAAGGCTACCACCTGCTTGATAGCAAAACAAGAATGAAAATATTTGCACACCAAAAGTTCATCAAGAGGATCAGTTATTTAATGGGATGCTTTCCACTGGCAGTTTATGGCAATGGGTGTGATAGAAGAAATCTACAGGTGACTGAGGTAACGTGCAGTTCCACCCCTGGCCAAAAATGGGTGTTGAAGCTTTTCTTTTAATAATTGTGTTAGGTTGGGAGTCACTTGCACTGCATTAAGTGCTAGGTATGGATTTAGTAAAAATAGCTTAAATGTTTAATATATTTTGTCCATTGGCACACCTGACCCTATTTTTCTTTTTTGGAAGGCCAGCACTTCTTTGCATGATAGAATTCATCATTTAATTTTAGAGCTGAAAGGATAAGAACTGTGCTAGTTACAAGCTTATGTTCAAGGCTCTTCTGTGCTTCAGTTCAAATCCTCAAATTTAAATATAGCACAAATTCCAAACATGTTTTACCCAGTGACTTTTCATTCCCTATCTAATACCCCCAAGTACCAGCCACCTCCCGCTGTAAGGTTTGACACATATACCCATAATACATGGGGGGATGAGCTGGAAACTCACAGACTTTTTTGGGGGGAGGGGGCGCAATATGTATGAGCATCCAGGCACAAAGGCACCCTTTTCTTCTATTCCTTTAGGTCTTGAAATCCTGTTTCTGGTATACTCTGCTCCTAAGCCTTGTTCCTATTTTCTGCTGCTTTTAAGCCGACGTAAGCAGTCCTTCTCAATTGTCAACTCATAATCATCTACGCAAATCAGACTCAGGATAAGCCGCTGAACTGGCTTCCTTATGTGATTCAGGTTGCCTCTGGGCCAAGGAAGCAAGCTGAGCAGGCTCCGTCTCCCTGACAAAAGCTCTTTTGAGAAACACTCTGGACCAGTTGCAGCTGCTGCTTTCAATCTCCCCAAACACCGTCCATTTCAAAAGGTTTGGCTAGAACCCAATGAGGAGTGAGTGCAGAGAATGTCCAGGCCATGAATACTGTGACTAGCAATATCAAACTTAATTTCAGCTGTCTTTTTGTTAAAATTTGATTCAGAGAAGTGAGAACCTTCCCAATATTTACTTAGATAACGAAGTTTAAATTCTTATTTAGTTTCTCTGGGCAGTTTATCAATTAAAAAATTATTATAGCAGTGGTGGGTTTCAATTTTTTTTACTACCAGTTCTGTGGGTGTGGCTTGATGGGCATGGCAGGGGAAGGATACTGCAAATTCCCCATTTCCTCCCCATCAGCTGGGACTTGGGAGGCAGAGAATAGATGGGGGCAGGGCCAGTCAGAAGTTTTACTACCGGTTCTTCGAACTACTCAAAATTTCTGCTACCGGTTCTCCAGAACTGGTCAGAACCTGCTGAAACCCACCTCTGTATTATAGACAATCATCATAACAATCATTAATTGCTTTCTAGGCAACAGCTTTTAAATGCTAGAACAGGGGTTCCCAACCTCTGGGCCAAGGCCCACTTCCGGGCCTTGAGCCCTTCGGAAACGGGCCGTGAAAGTGGTATCAGAGTCAGCGAACGTGCATTCCCACTTGTGTGACCAGTGGACAAACACATGGTCACGCGCTCCATTTGCACAAGCAGTAGGCGCACATACCTGCTGCTCGTACAAATGGAGTATGCTCGCACACATGCTTGCCTACTGTTTGCAGGGAATCATCCCCCCTACCCAACTGGTGCACAAAGCCGGAAAGTTTGGGGAACTCTGGGGCCTAGAATGTTGTTCTTGGGTATCAGTTAGGGATTCCTTGGAGAGGAAGCATCTAAGACATCTAAAACTTGTGAGAATTAACCCTTCTACGTGTGGTCCATATGCATGATTACTGTCATCATCCCACATATATGCTCAATGGCTGTTCTGAAGGATTTCTGACTGGTGCTACCAGTTGAGAAAAGAGAATTTAGGTAAGGGACTTGCTTGGGTGTGGGATGGGATCTATCTTGAAGGGCAGATAGGGTCACATATCATCCAAAGTCCTGGCAGAAAAAAGCTATGCAGAAAGAACATTCTCTAGGAAATTAATCTCAGGAAATGCTGCAAGATTTTACTTCTTCGTTAACAACTGGGTCATTAAGTAATATGGGTCACTGGCTTCCTTGCAGGCATTTTTGGTAACTCCAGCTCTTTTGATTCTAACTAGTATTCACCGGCTTGGCAGATATGCAGTTCCAGTAAGATGACCCTTTTCTTCTGTATCCAATTATGTGAGAGCTGCAGAGACTTTGGAACTTGGCACTGCTTCCTGCAGAGCTCTAAAAGGTTCCTAGGCAGAGAGAGCATGATGTACCAGACGTTTGCCAATGCTCATTTTTAGAAAGCAGTGAACCAAAACCGAGCAGCACATCCAAAAGGAAACATTAATTGGAAAGAGAAAAGACTGAGCCTTACCTGTGTCAGAAACAGGGACGGACTTGGTCAGGATGATATCGGTAATGACACCGATGACACTGAAGGAAAACACCATGGGGGGCACAATGAGGCAATAATGAAAGACGTTGGTCATCAGGACCTGTGAGAAAGAAGAGTAAAGGTAAAGGTTTCCCTCGCACATACGTGTTAGTCATTCCTGACTCTAGGGGGCGGTGGTCATCTCCGTTTCAAAGCTGAAGAGTCAATGCTGTCCGAAGACATCTCCGTGGTCATGTGGCCGGCATGACTCAACGCCAAAGGCGCACGGAACACTGTTACCTTCCCAGCAAAGGTGGTCCCTATTTTTCTACTTGCATTTTAACGTGCTTTCAAACTGCTAGGTTGGCAGAAGCTGGGACAAGTAACGGGAGCTCACCCCGTTATGCGGCACTAGGGATTCGAACCGCTGAACTGCCGACCTTTTGATCGACAAGCTCAGTGTCTTAGCCACTGAGCCACCTGGTCCCTATGAGAAGAGTAGTAGGTGATAAAAACGAGATACCAATATTCAGGAAGATCTTACCAACTTTTCAGGTTCCAGAAATGATTTCAAATCTACTTGTCCCAAAACGTATTGGTGTACAGGAACTACAGGTGGTCCTTGACTTACAGCAGTTCATTTAGTGATTGCTCGGAGTTACAACGGCACTGAAAAAAGTGACTCATGAGTCCTGACCCTTTTTCACACTTACGACCATTGCAGCATCCCCGTGGTCATGTGATCAGAATTCAGACACTTGGCAACTGACTCATATTTATGATGGTGGGAGTGTTCCGAGGTCACATAATCCCCCTTTTGCAACCTTCTGACAAGTAAAGTCAATGGGGAAGCTAGTTTCACTTAACAGCCGTGTTACTAACTTAATATCTGCAGTGCAGCTTAACAACTGTGGAGAGAAAAGTAATTAAATGGAGCAAAAGTCACTTAACAAATGTCTCACTTAGCAGCAGAAATGTTGGGCTCAGTTGTGGTCATAAGTTGAGGACTACCTGTACTTGGTTCCATTCTATTTGCATAAATGACTTGGGATGGATGTGGATGATGGGTTTCCCCAAAGAGCAGAATAGTGATTGCTCAGGAGAAGTGAAATAAATCCATAAATTGTGAAATAAAGAGACACCTATCAGGTCCTGATGATCTGGAACAAATGGCCATGGATGCTATTAAGAAGCTTAGTTGACATTTGTTTAGGCAGTTATTATTAGATGTTTATGGCAGGGCACATCTATATAGTCCTGTTAGTGGCAGCATATAACTGAACTGTTGGATGTTTGTTTCTTCACCCCAGGGGACTCTGGGACAGCATAACATCATCTGGACTTGGCACAACTCATTTTTTCTGCTTCTTGAACCACCATCACAGAAGCAGAATGACTCACTGGTACAACATCTGGCAGCCAGCAACTTGCAAATAAACAGAACTAGAACTGTTATCCATGTCTTAAAGTCCACAGTCACAGTTCTGAGGATTAGTACATATCATAGACAATATTGGACCATTCATGACTACTGACTTAATAATTATTTTCAAAGATGAAGGCTGCTGATGTTAACAGGGGAACTGATACTGTCAAATTTTAATGGGGGAAGCTTTTTTATTAATTAATTAATTAATAATTCTACAGAGGAATTATTGAGTCTGTCATCTGCACCTTTATAACTCTCTGGTTTGGCTCTGCAACCAAACAGGACAGACACAGACTTCAATGGATAATTAGAACTTCAGAAAAAACAGTTGCTACCAACCTGGCTTCCGTTGAGGACTTGTATACTGCATGAGTCAAAAAGAGGGCTGTGAAAATATCAACAGGCCCCTCACATCTTGGACATAAATTGTTTCAACTTCTACCCTCAAAACGACGCTTTAAGGAACTGCACACCAGAACAACTACACACAAGGATAGTTTTTCCCCAAATGCCATCACTCTGCTAAACAACTAATTCCCACAACATTGTCAACATTATTTACTAAGACTGTATTACCATTATTCTTCTCATCCTTCCTAGTACCTATCTCTTCCCACTTATGACTATAACCATGTTGCTTGTATCTTTACAATTTATATTGTTTTATTTGTTTCCTAGTATGATTTGATTGCTTATTAGTAACCTATGACTATCACTAAGTGTTGTATCTTATGATTCTTGATGAATGTATTTTATTTTTCTTTATGTACACTGAGAGCATTATGCACCAAAGACAAATTCCTTGTGTGTCCAAACATACTTGGCCAATAAAGAATTCTATTTTGGTGCTGCCTATAGCATCTCATGTCTCCACTATTATAGAACAATATAGTCAAAATTACTCCCTCTCTTATCTTCACATAAGATCTGACAGAGTTCTTCGGATAGTCACATATTGTGGATGAAATCCTTACAACATGCTGTCTTGATTATTACTAATACTTGTATTCCTCTTCCTTCCAACAGATCAGCTCTACTGTTCACTCTTTGTTCTGATTTAATTAGGATTCTTCTAGTTTAAATACACAATGGAGAGTTGATGAGCAGATTAAGACTATTCCTAATGGAAAAGAACTGTTAGTACTTGAAGGTCCCTGCCAAGAGTTTGTAATCTAGAGGATAAATTGCAACAGAATATTCATTTCTCCAGTCTCCTTGGAGTCAAAGATTGCCATATATAATGGGGACCTTTTAATAGTCCAGGAAGTTTCTACTTTCAATTATCCATAGAGTGACTCATTGTCTAAGATAACTGATTCCCTGTGAATTAGGACGCTATGGAGCCCTGAGAGGATGGGTTGGGTCTGTTCAACGTCACATTTTCCGTGACTGATTCAATCGTTTACCTTCAAAGTTTTCTGTATCAGCCTGCACTGTATATGAGAGAAATATTCTCCTAACATGGCTTTAGCTCAAGAAAGGAAGCAGTATATTTAAGCATTTTCTTGGTGGTTCTCCAAAATCCTTTCCTAGAATTGCCTTAGGGCCAAACTTTGCAACATGATACTTCCCTCATATGATATGCATAGCAATATCAGCACAGATAATTAACATTAAACCATGCTTCTCCAAATACGTGAAAGGCGGGACATGGAATTTAGGATTTGGGGAACCAGTTTGACTTGACTTAATTGAACTTAAATGAGCTAAAATGTCTCTCAGTTATGCAGATCAGTTTGCATATACAGTATGGCAAGGACTATCTTTTTGTACTATCCTACTATAGTATAGATGTTTAAAACCTTAATTCCACATAAACATGGGCTTTAGAATTTGGAATGACTTTCTAGGATTTCTTCAGTTTGGGAAGACATCCCAGTTTGTGTGCAGAAAGTCATTAATTCAATCCTTGACTTTCTGAGTTTTGAGGATCAAGTAGCAATTGATGGGAAAGATTTGTGTGTAGAAAGTTATTGGTTTAATTCCTTCAAATAATGTCCTAAAACTTGCTTTCTTTTCATTTTTTTTTGTCACTTTTCACAAAATTCTTCAATACTGTAACAAGTCACTTTTGTGAATCCAATATTGGGATGTTATCCTGGTTGCACTTTTACTTATTAAAATATCAGCTGGTTTCATTTGTATATCCAGTATAACAACTTTTCCCATATTGTTGTAGACTGTCATTTTTAAAACTACTTTCAGATCAGTCTCGTCTGGTAAAACTTGTTCCTTTTCCATAACACCTTTTAAACACAACCTGTCTATAATGGCAGACACTTTTAAAATTAACTTCTGGGTTCGTTGTTCACAAACACTCCTCAATATGTCCAATGTTGAAGTATCGTTCTCCATTCTATATTAGTAACTCAAATTCTTTCTTCCCCTTTAATTGTAATCTTTAGTTCCTTCTGGTTCCCGCTAGTGTCCAACCTTCAATCTCATCCCACTATGTTTTTTTTTTTAAGAATTCAAAACAGCAGCATTACCTCCTTATTTTGAATTCATCTGGACTCTTAGTCAGTTTTTACTTTTCCAAAATTAACCTTTTAATCACCTTTTGCTGTTTATTTTTTAAAAAGAGGTTTTTTTTTTTAATCCCTTAAAGTTATATTTAAAGTTTCTTTCACAAAGAATTCAACAAGATTCATCTGGTACTGTAAAACTTGTTCCAAAGATTCTTAATAGCTGAAAATAATTAATAAGTAATTAAAAAAAGAAGTATGCAAACTGAATATCTATAAAGGTGCTGATCATGGTTTGGACAAGGTTTCCCTCATCTCCCAGAATGTAAACAAAGTCTGATATTAATGATGACAAGAATATGGCTGATTGATCACAGAAATATGAATCAAGAATCATGGGGAATATAGCAAAAGTCACAAGGGCTTTTTTTTTTTAAGACTCCAAGAAGCTGTGGGATTGGTGGCAAAATGTTCATATGAGCTTTCCACTCCAGCCATTTTTTCCCTCTAATTAAAAAAATTATTTGAAGTCAGTGGCCCAATAAATGAGAGTGTCTTGAGCTTCTTGATTGTACTATTTGAACATAAAGTATTTGATCCTAGAAAAACTTGGGAAAATACAGAAGGAGCTAAAAAGCAAATGGTTGTTCTTTGCCCTTACATCAGTAGTGTCCACTGGCTATGGCAAAAAAAAAAAAAAAAGTCAAGACGACAGCCACAACAGTGTGATCAAAACTCCACCCATTTTTATGTGAATTGAAAATGAGATTCACCAGAGAAGTCTGTGAATACTTCATCAACCTGTTGGAAATGTAAACAAAATCAGGGAACATATTACCACATGTGGTGGACATGCCCCAAAGCAAAACAATATTGGAATAGAATAAGAAAATATTTAGAAGAGATAACCAAACAGCAAATAGATATGAAACCAGAATTATTTTTGTTAGGAATACTTTCAGGGAATTATGACAAAAGAAATGCAATATTTAATTATCCATATCACAACAGCAGCAAGAATAATATATGCACAAAATTGGAAGAACAACAATATACTGTCAGAGGAAAACGTGATAAGGAAAGTTTTAGGGTGCGCAGAGATGGACAGACTCACAAAAGAAATACAAGATAAGGAAGAAACAGGGTACTGTATGGTATGGAATAAATGGTATGAATGGTTAGAGGAGAGGTGCAAAGGGTAAGGCCAGATTAAATGAGGAAGATATAGTAGTTAGAATGTAATAACAAACTTGTAGAAATGGAAATGACACATAATGTATGATTGTAATTTAGTACATTGATATACCAATGTGTATAAATTAATATTAGAACTATATGTATAGATATAGATAAATTGAAGTAAGGAGGGGGAAATGGACATATAAGAAATGAATACTGACATGTAAATGTTGTAAAGAAAATTGTAAAAAAAATTGTTTTAATTAAATTGTTTAATTTTTGTTTAATAATTTTTAAAAAGAAGGAAAAAAAGAAAAGAAAATGAGATTCACATTAAAATAAGTGAAACTTTGATTGCACCATTGAAGTTGACATACTCAATTTCTTGCTTTGTCTGCCCAGCCCCAATCTGCTGCCTTGTCTTCTCTTCAGCACTGTAAGAATGCTTTGTAAATAAATGTGTCTTTTAAATTTCCTGGAAATGAAGTAATGCTCTGCCTTCAGTTCTTCCTATTTACAATATACATCGTTCAGGATTTTGGAGTGGTGAGAAAAATCCAATATCAGCCCACTAAGCTCAAAGAGAATGCTTGATGTTTTCATTTCACACAAAGGCATATTCTCTAGTGCTAGAATACTCCCCAAAATAAATTTGAATGGTGCTTTTTTTAATATTAATGAAAACGTAGAGGACAAATTAAAACATTCTCAGTTTAGGAGACTTTTGCATGATTATTCTGCCAGACTAGTTCCTAGGAATGTGACACTTGGGGACATTCAGAAGCAGTCAAACTACAACATCTAGTATCCCTGAAACCAGAGGTGGGTTTCAGCAGGGTCTGACCAGTTCTGGAGAACCGGTAGTGGAAATTTTGAGTAGTTTGGAGAACCGGTAGTAAAAATTCTGACTTGCCCCGCCCCCATCTATTCTCTGCCTCCCAAGTCCCCAAGGAAATGGGGATTTTGCAGTAACCTTCCCCTGGAGTGGGGCGGGAATGGAGATTTTACAGTATCCTTCCCCTGCTATGCCCACCAAGCAACACCCATAGAACCGGTAGTAAAAATTTTTGAAACCCACCACTGCCTGAAACCATTGCCAATTTTAGCTGGGTCAGTGAGGGATCACACAACTTTACCTCTGGTCTACTTTAACTAGTAATAGTTCTTAAAGTTTTGAAGTGGAAAATTCTTCCTGTCGACTGTCACCTAAGAATGAAATGGAAGTGAGCCTCAATTTTCTGTAGCTGTTCTATTACTGGGCTGCGCTTCCGCTCCAAGACCATCGTTTATTTCCAAGATGCCTCCTCTGAAAAGTGATCAGGATGAACTCTGTCTGGCCCCAGCTTGAGATCTGGGGCATCTTGTTTACTGCTCTCCATTTCCCCTCATTTTCCCCCCTTCATCTGTTACCTAAACTTTTTCAGGGCTCCTTTTCAGCACAGCTGGCCTCAGTTAATTCCAGCCCTGCATATTTCGGAGGCCACTGAGGGGAAGTGATTCTACGGGGGCGGATGAGGGAAGTGTAACTTGAGATCTTTGTTAAATGTCTTCCGTATATAAATCTTTTTTTAATCAGCTAAGTTTATCAGCTGCACATTTCTTTCGGGCAAGGGTGTTCCTGGAGATCTGTTCAAGTTGTGTCAAGATCTCTTTTTCCTTCAAAGGCAAAGAGAGATTATTGGATGCTTTCTTATTGGATGCTTAAGCTCAGAGCTTTCAAAAAGTTTTATTTGCAAAGAGGACAACAGCCTCACTTTTCTGTCAGTAGTAATTATGGGAATTTATTTTTTGGACCCTTTCTTTTAAGGTTTGTGTGGTCCATTTCCCAGAGTAAGCTTTTTCTCCAAGATGCATCAAAAGTTAGATGCTGGATGTGTATGTGGGTGGCTGTCTCAATGTACAGGTGGTTCTCGACCACAGTTGAGCCAGAGGTAGGTTTCAGCAGGTTGTGACCAGTTCTGGAGAATCGGTAGCAGAAATTTTGAGTAGTTTGGAGAACCGGTAAATACCACCTCTGACTGGCTGTGCCTCCATCTATTCTCTGCCTCCCAAGTCCCAGCTGATTGGGAGGAAATGGGGATTTTGCAGTACCCTTCCCCTGCCACAGCCACCAAGCCACGCCACACCCATCAAGCCACACCCACAGAACCGGTAGTAAAATTTTTTGAAATCCACCACTGACTTGAGCCCAACATTTATGTTGCTGAGCGAGACATTTGTTAAGTGAGTTTTGCCCCATTTTACAACCTTTCTTGCCACAGTTGTTAATTGAATGGCCGCAATTATTAAGTTAGTAACACCATTGTTGAAGGAATCTGGCTTCCCCATTGACTTTGCTTGTCAGAAGGTCATAAAAGGTGAACACATGACCACGGGACACTGCAACTGTCATAAATATGAGTCAGTTGCCAAATATTTAAATTTTGATCACGTGACCATGGAGATGCTGCAATGTTCATAAGTGTAAAAAACATGATAAGTCACTTTTTTCAGTGCCGTTGTAACTTTGAACAGTCACTAAATGAACTGCTGTAAGTGAAAGGTTACCTGTTCTTCTTACTAAATTTTATATTGTTCTCCGAAGTGAAGCTTATTTTGCTCACATTTTAATATCATGTTGTGATCAGCACTGCTGTTATTGTTAAAATTTAAGAACTCGTGTTAATAGAAACTCTTGGTCCTAGGTAAGCCTGATGAAAGAGGCCCTTTAATTTTAAATATATGAATCCAAGTGATGAGCCCTTTCTGCCAGGCGGCATTTGAATTTTTGGAAAACACTGTATATTTTGACTATTTCGTTGATTATTGCAGTCCATAGGAATGGATTTACAAATAAAATACTTCCCATTTCTTTCCTGAGATTCAACTGCATAATCTGCAGCGGACATTATTTCAGCATTTTGTAATCCAAAGCAGTACAAAATTGTGTTGAATCTTACCATAGCAATGCCAACGCCACATAAAACAATAACACTCAGCATAAGCAAAGACCGCTCAGTATACCGACTGGTTAATCTTCCAATTATTAAGCCCTGGACAACCTGTGTTGGAGGGGAGGAAGAGAGAGAGAGAGAGAGAGAGAGAGAGAGAGAGAGAAAACCCCAGGTGAATCAAGCTCTCTGAAATTTCTAGATTAAGTACAGGCTCATACTGCAATAGTTTCTGTAGAGTATCCAGATCCAAAATTATATTATATCTAGGAGATGTTCAGTTGACTGAATAGCATGCTTTCAGCATTATATGTTCCTGTCTTCTATCGTTTGGGTCACCAACAGAGAAGGCAGAGATGCTTAATGTTCCTGCCAGTATATTCTGTGATACACACCATGTTTCTTGTCCTAATTTTAGTTTTTTAATAAATATTTAAAAATAAACCTTCCAGGGTTCACAGGTGTTTTGATCAAATCCATCATCTCATTCGTTTTGTAAGAGTGCCCATAATATTCCAAATGGATCAAAGAAATTATATTATACTGATGACATAAAGAAATTACAGCTTAAGAAAATATATAGATCCATGCAATGGAACTTAGTTGGCTTTTAAATAAAGCTGGAGAAGTGAATGGACTCTTCTTTCATTACTGCTGGTCTTCAAGCAGTTTCCATCTATAACTATTTAATCACCTCTTTCCAACAGTTTATTTGTCACACCAAATAAGCCTTTTGTGGGGAAAAAAGCAGCTGGGAAGGCATTTTGAGTTGGAAAAATGTCTACAAATTTGGTAAGAATGGGCATGGTGTTACTATCTAAATTAGACAACAGCCGAGTCTGACAATAATTCATCATTAAAACGAGAAATATCACAGGAGCAATCGGAACACACCATTGTGTCTTTAAAAAGTGGTATTGTTTCAACAAATATTTTAAAAACACAACGAATTACAACAACTATAAGACAGGAGTTCACTATAATTTCATATAGGATTGATCTCTCTTAGTGCCTTGATATGTTGAGGAATTTGCTCTAAACAATACAAGTTAAATTAAAACTTGTAAGCAATATAATGTATTTGGAAATACAAGTTAGTCAAGTACAAATTCTCCAAAATTATCTTTCAGCAAGATGATTTTTTTAAAATAATAAAATGTTAACTAATTTGATCCTGCTTCCCATGTATACTGTATGGACAAAATATGAATGCTTAGTAAGAATATTTTAACTCCTCTCGCCTCCTGCTTTTAAATATTGCTGATATGGTACACAGTTAAGATAATTAGTATAATTAAAAAGACTTTGCCAGTTAAAAACATATCAGCTAAAATCCAAACCCACTGATTATACTTTTTAGAAATGGATTGAAATACAGCAGTACAACTTAGTGCTCAGAGCCCTACTAAATTAAATAGGTGTATTTGTACACTAACATTTGGGAGGGAAATCATCCAGAATCCACCATTATACACATAAGGTTCCAATAAAAAGGAATTAACAGAAATTAAATTCTTCATTAGGTGCTTGAGTGACAGGATTTTTAATACAAATGGACTAAACTGTCCAGTTAACATCCCTAGGCAAGAAAAATTCAAATGTTTAAAAAGGAAGTTATCAACACTGTCTAAATGGGAACTTTTTTTGTTGGGGGGGAAGCAAGTTCAAATGTAGAAAAGCTGTTGTTGTGGTGGTTGTTGTTAGTTGCAAAGTCATGTTCAACCCATCATGATCCATGGTAAATTAATGACAACACAATTTGATCCCTTAAAATAGTTCTTATATGTATAGGTTTCTTCCTTGGGTGTGCCATTGTATTAAAACAAGTAATTATAAGGTTCGAGGTTTAATTGGATTTTTCCCCCACCCTAAAGGCTAGTTCCCAGACTCCACAAATATGTGTTTTAATACACTCATTTCTACACTGAATCTACTACAATTCAATTGTGCAGCTGATAGAAAAAGAACAGCTGGGGCCATGGGAAGTGTTGTGATTACTACTGTATCATCTCTTGATTCTTTTTTGGGGTGGAGATGATGGTAGGGAGTGTTTACTGTTCCATGGAACAGAATTGCAAAATTTTCCTGTTAAATCCTAAATGACTACCAGAAAATCAGAAGCCCACTCTTGTCTGCCAGTTTTATGGCTGTTGTTCTTTTAATTAAATTATACTGTATTTCACTATCGACCTTCAGATTATGCCATCAGAACATGTGCTCTAACATGCTAATACTAACCAGTGCAGGATTGCTTATCCAATCTATCACGCACAACAGCAGAATTACTTCTGATAGTGCCTTACTTTTGGGGACTTTTGGCTTATTTACACACACACCCTCACAGACACACACCCTCCTCCGTTTCTTTCCTTAAAATCTTCAGCAAACAAAGAAAAGAGCAGAACCATATGAGAAGCCCAACAATGATTGCATCACAATTACAGTACAAGCAGGGGTGGGTTCTACTACCAGTTACTACCAGTTTGCATCGTGCCCCCACGTGCATGCTTGCTCCGTTCACACGTACTTGTGCTCTTCTGCGCATGCGCAGAAGCTTCTGCACATGAGCAGAAGAGTTTTGATGACGTTTGGGTCAGTGGGCAGAACCTCCCACCGGTTTTACTACTGGTTCTATAGAACCAGTCCAGACCGGGGCAACCCACCACTAAGTACAAGCAAGCTGCACAGCTATTCTATCTGTTATTCTGCTACAGCATCTCTCAGAAGATAAAAGACCCATTTATTGTACTGATCAGGAAAGACTATTCCCAATAGTAATGAAAACTACCAGAAGCTGGATTTGTTATGTTTTTTTGAGCTGACAATGGACTGATGGGGAAGGAGGATGGGGAAAATATGCTAATAGTTCCATCATCCATCACAAATTGTCCTGCACAAAGGTAATTTAATCAATGCCAATGTGATAATACAGTGTTTTGCCTTGTATGGTAGTCTGGGAAAAACCACTTACATTTTGCATTGTACGGTAGTCTGGGAAAATGTAATGTGAAAAGCAGCCAGATAGAACATTGTTTCATAGCTTGCATTGGAACAAGGTGCATGGCTAGTATAAGAAAGACTTCTAACCTGTTGGCTAAGAAATATAAAAGATAAAAATCCCAGAGTTCAAGATTGTAGAATGAGGGAGTGGGGTTTGTGCATAATATTTCAGTTCATGAGCAGGCACGATGGCTATGAAGATCCGCTGTCAGTAGTAGAAATTTTTTGGAAGAAGACGACGCTATAAGGCAGAAAGGAATCAGGATCTTCTACATGGTTTTTTTAAAAATTGCTTTCTCTCAAGGTCAGAATGAATGCTTCTAATAAGCGGGGACCAGTGGGGTTACAGCAGATATTGGCTTTTCAAACCTGAAATCTTAGATAGGTCATATTCTGTGAACCCTGAGAGGCTAGCCCTGGAACAGGATATTCTAGTCTTTCAAAAGAAAGTTCCTTGTTGAGTATACAGCTGGCAATACTTCACTGAGAAAGACACATAACTCTTTCTGTCTCCTGGATAGCACTCAAGAAGAGAAATTTTCAAAGAGAGTCTTTCCCCAGTATGGTAATTTTCCAGCGATTTTTGAACTGCAATTCCTATAAACTGCAGAAAGCATGTTCAAATGTAAAGTCTACTTTGCTGCAGGAAACTATTTCTTAGATTTAGAACAACTTTATTGTAATTTTGAATGTACACTAATTGGCATACATTAAAATGAAATTTTATTACATACAGCTCTCAAAGGGTCTCCACCTCTAATCTACAAGACATAAACATGACAAAATAAATGAATAAATAAACAAATAAACACAAAATTATGCATATACCCAAATATATTATATAACAAAAATAACACAAGCACAGCTAATATTATAATGTATGACAGCCTAGATCAGTGATGGCTAACCTTTTCCGGACTGAGTGCCCAAAACATGCACCGAAACCCCCAAAATGTAATGCACGTGCTGCCCCCATGCATGCGGCCCACCCCCACACATGTGACCCACCCCGTGCATGCGGGCATGCCCCCTGTACACACCCCATCCCTCGCACATGCATGCCCCCCATGCATGCACATGCGGCTCCCCACACGCACCTTGCCCCCTGCAGCAAAGACCCAACAACCAGCTGGCCAGTAGGAAGCATGCGTGCATGCGCGGCGGAGCTGAATTGGGGTGACAGCTTATGTGCCCACAGAGAGGGTACTGCGTGCCACCTGTGGCATGCCATAGGTTCGCCATCATGGGCCTAGATTAACACAAGAAACTATTTTTTACAGAATCAGACCATCAACTAATCTGAGTACTGTAAACACTGTAGTCGTATTTGCAAATAAATTCATGTAATTCATTATTTGAGGTATATACTTGGTCACATTACAATAGAGGATGAATCCCCCCTTTGTTATAAAATATGTCATAATCATACATCTCAAGAACCCTGCAGAGGTAAAGGAGACAATCAGAGATCAAGAAATCTTGCAACCTCCTGTTCAGAAGGGACCAAATGTCTCCTTCACATGAAAAGAAAGATGTCTTTAGTCAAGGCAATTGAGCAAGGACCTATTTTTACAGGAGTTCAAAGGGAAATTAGGTGTTGAGTAGATTATAGGTCTCTCCTGTATCACCTGACAATAGCTGAGAAACGAAAAGGAAATGACCAGGTGAGAGTGCTACTACGTTTCTTAATTAATGATTGTGTAACACACCCAAATGCTAGCCTGTAGCTATTTCAGCATAATTGTATGTCATTAATGCCACTTTGTGGAATGATACTGAAT
The DNA here is from genome assembly GCF_028640845.1 of Ahaetulla prasina. NCBI lineage: Eukaryota > Metazoa > Chordata > Lepidosauria > Squamata > Colubridae > Ahaetulla > Ahaetulla prasina. The sequence continues at coordinate 266,664,951 of NC_080539.1, read as the reverse complement.
CATGGACATGTGGAATGAAGGTGGATGTATTTTGTAGCCTCTGATTCTGAAAATGACAAGAGAGCAAGTTATTCTTGGGTCTCTCCTATGATTATTAGATAAGATGCGTTAGGTTTTGTGCTACCCGATACCGCTTAGCAGTTACCAGCATGTTGCAACATCCCATACTACATAATGTACCATGGAATAATGGCTACGTAGATTAGTTACTGCAGGAAAAATTGCTAGCTCACATGAATCACACCCTTTCATCCTTCAGGCATTCTATCAAAGGGTGGAGGCTTACCAGACTTCAGGCATTTTCTGAACTCAGGTCACTGACTCAGCAGTCGCATAATAGATAGGGTTGTGCAGTCTGTAATTCTTACCTAAACTTTCCAGTATCACCTATAGGTTGAAAGGATCTTTGGGATTTGGTTTTTCTATAACAGGGGTCTCCAACCTTGGCAACCTTAAGACTTGTGGACTTCAACTCCCAGAATTTCGGGATTCTGGAAGTTGAAGTCCACAAGTTTTAAAGTTGCCAAGGTTGGAGACCCCTGTTCTATAATGATGTTGAGTTTTTCTTTAGCTATCCTTAACTATTGCCTATTTCTGAAATTCCCTGTTTTGAAATATAGCAGCCTTCTCTGATATTTGGTAAATGTACAATTCCTGAAGTTGATACAAATAGGCCTTTTAATCTGGCTCTTCCCATTGTTAGCTTAACTGACTAAATACTGTTCCACCAAGTTTTCTGTAGAACCACCAGCTTTCCCAGCAATTCTTCCAGTTTATTGTGTATCCCAGGGAATTGCGGAGTATAAGAGGTAGCTAATGACAACATTCAGGCATAGAAATGAATTTTGTTTTCAGAAATGTGGATTGATTTAGCGACTTGGTTGAACTGGTATTTAATTCCCCAAACACCATATTGAATAACTTAAGTACTTTTTAGAAGTCCATATTGAAAAATGCTTAATTTCCATACTGAACTTCCTTTGGCAATTTCAAGCAAGTTGGTAGGCCTCATCACCTGCCTTCAATTTCTGCCTGCCTTTGTAACATGACCTTCTTTGAAGTAATACGAAGAGAAAGCTCTTTACCTTAACAGGGATCTGTATTTGTATTATCAATACATCAAAGAGGAAGGAAATAGTTTGCAAGTGACATAACAAGAGCCGCCCTTGGCTATGTACACAAGCTGCAGGTGAAACAACTTTGTCTTTGTCCTCCTTCAAAGCCATATAAGCCTCTGAATCTGCAGGGGAAATATTGAATTGGAAACTCCCAACAAAGTAATTCAAAGAGTGAAAACTGTCTATCTTCCTTTCATGCACCATTAACAACAGCAACTGTGCCATAAATCCAGCTGATATTTTCAGATCTTAAAGCAGAAAAATACACAGTAGAGATAAAGTTTAATCTCCTTTTTGGAAGGAAGCCAGTCTTGGGAAGTACCTCAATACACTTAACAAATAATCTTTAAATAATTTTTCTGCCTTAAAAAAAATCATATTCATAGAGCTGAAAAGTGAAAAAGGCATGACATAGCTACCATACACTAAATTGTACTGGACTTCTTAAAGTTCAGAAATCTTAAAGAAATCTTTAAGAAAATTTCTTCTTAAAGAAATCAACATTAAACTTAATTTAAGTTTAGTAGTATTACAAGACTCAATACTTCTAAAGACTACAACAGAGAAACCAGAATTGCTGATGGAGTGGGTCATTTTTGTCAGATTTCTACAAGAATGTGTAAGCAAATAAAATGCAGTATAGATCTACTGAAGTTAGTAAAAAAGTAGCAACAAATATTAATGGATACTATTCATTTAGTTTTGAACTTGGCCATAAAGAACTGCAAAGACAAGAGAAAGGTTCAGTAGCATATATCAGGAATTCCAAAGCTAAAAATAGCATAATCAAAACCAAAATGTTGCATTGCAAACAGTTTTTTTCAATTCCACGAGACTGAAAATGTTTCTAACAATAAAGTGGAGGGTGTATAGCAAGATTTCTTTTTCCTAGCCAAATCAAAAGTCTGACTAAGTAAAACAATGATGAAAAGCAATTTTAGGCCAACTTTATTAATGATTCTTAGGATATTTAAATCCTGCAGCTCTAAGTGCAACACAGTTTCATTAATGATTATTTGACATCCAAATTGATTAAAGGTAGTATATGTTTATAAATTCATACTATTACCCATGTTGGACATTTTATATTGCATCTGATGAAGCGGTACTCTTTTCAGTCTCACAGTTTTATTGTCAAGATGCTTCTTCTAATTTTTATTCCAATGATCTATAACTTGTATCTCTTAACTCCCCTGAGGCAACAGAGAACAAGGATACTGCTACATAGCTCTGTGTTGTCCAACCCTGCCTTTGATACTGGGTTAAACAATATATTTAAGGAAGGATTCGGACAAACTACACAAACTTCTGAAAAAGACAACAAGGTTGTTTGTGGGGAGGTGGGGGAAGGGCTAGGCATAAGTCCCAGAAAAAGAGTCTGAAGAAGTTGGGCATATTTGGTCTTGAGGAAAACAACAACAGAAAAGAGATAAGAGAGCATTCTTTAGATACCTGAAAAGATATCACACAGAAGAAGGTCAATGCTTGTTCTCTTTTGATACTGCACGTAGGACTCTAAATAATGGATTGAAGCAGGGTGAAATGCTCCCGGTTCAGATTGGATCGCTCCATCCGGTAGCGATGGCAGCGGGTGTTTTGGAGAACAGGTAGCAAAAATCCCTGCCTCTACCCCCATCCCAGCTGAGCAGTGTGATCATCAGAGGTTTTTTTTTTTTTACTTTTAAAAGCATTTTTTCTTCAGCCAAAAAATGCTTTTAAAAGTAAAAAAAAAAGCCTCTGATGATTAAACTCAGTTGATAGAGGAGTTTTAAAAGCATTTTTTCTACAACCTCTTCAGCTGAAGAGGCTGTAAAAAAAAGCTTTTAAAAGGCTCCTCTGACAATCCCAGCTGTGCTGCCTGATCGCCAGAACCCTTTAAAAGCATGTTTTCTACAAGCTCTTCGGCCGAAGAGGTTGTAAAAAAAGACATGCTTTTAAAAGGTTCTAGTGATCAGAAAATTCAGCTGGGATCATCGGAACCCTTTAAAAGCTTTTTTTCCTCTGGCGATCCCAGCTGAGTTGCCTGATCATCACAGGCTTTTAAAAGCATTTTTTACAACCTCTTCGGCCCAAGAGGTTGTAGAAAAAATGATTTTAAAAGTAAAAAACACACATGTGGCCACGCCCACCCAGTCACATTACCCCCCCCCCACACACACACACCAAGCCACACCGGTAGTAACAAAGACTAAAACAATAATATAATAAAAAACCCTATTTAAAACTACTTTAAGCTAGCCCTGCGCGATGGAACAAAAAGCTCACGGTGAAAGGTCCAGAGGTCGGGAGGCAGCTCATTCCAGAGGGCAGGAGCCCCCACAGAGAAGGCTCTCCCCCTGGGGGTCGCCAGTCGACATTGTTTGACCGATGGCACCCCGAGGAGGCCCTCCCTGTGGGAGCGCACAGGTCGATGGGAGGCTGTTGGTCGCAGTAGACGGTCCCATAAGTAACCCGGTCCTATGCCATGGAGTGCTTTAAAGAGGTAACCAACACCTTGAATGATGGTGAGCCTCCTTTCACTGAAGATGTTCCATCAGAGACAAGATAAACCTCTGCCAGGGATAGTTTGATTTGGATTCCTGTACTGAGCACGGATTGTCCTAAGGACTTAATCAGCCGTTCTAATTACATTTCGAAGGCATAGTCCTACAGCGTAAAACCGAGCTATGGTAATTTATTTCTAGCTCAGCTGCTCTGTAACCCAAAAAACTTGCAACGGTGCAGCTGCACAAAGTTTGTGAGCTGCCATTTCTCCACTACAGTTAGAAGGAACGTCTACACCATCCTTTCCCTTACCTCTTAAACTGCACCTAGTAGGTCCTAAATCAACACTGGCTGGATTTAGTAAGGATGACATTGACAAGAGTGTTCTTTGTTTCTCTCTCTCTCTAGCAGAAGATAAGCAGCCATACAAAGAATCGGATTAGTTAAGAGTTCTTTTTTTTTTTAACATTTCCTTTCTTTCCTTTTTATGTGAACTTGAAAGATTTGGCTATAGTAGAAGAAGATAGCAGACTGGAAATGCCATACAGTAAATTCAATTACTATATATTACTATTTGTATGTTAGTATATAGTATATTGGTGTGCACACACATTCACTCCCCTCCCGCCAATCTGCAAGACCACTTTTTAACATTATGTCAAGTTTGTCCCTACTGTTAATAAAACGGTTTATTAATTCATTGATCAGATTCATTGATTTGGAATGTGCCTTTTGAATACATTTTAGATATACATACACATGGTTGTTATATTTCCTGGAATCTCCTCTATAGAAAAAAGAAACTCCTAATTTTATAATTAATCTTTTTCCCCCGGCTATATATATATTCAAACACAACCACTAATAATTATATATTATGATGGTTGAATAATCTTCATATTAAACTCAGCTTCTGAATCTCTTCCATCTGACAGGTAGCCACAGACACATTTGGTGCGTGATCTGGGGGGTCCTTCTGGACTCATCTCTCCTGCTCAAAGAGCAGGTGGCAGTTGTGGCTAGGAGGGCCTTTGCACGGCTTTGTGTTGTGCGCTAGTTGTGCTGTTCCTAGATCGGGGGCTCTGCTCATAGTCACTTATTCCCTCATCACTCCAGATTGGATTACTGTCAAGTGCTCCCCATGTGGCATCATTTTGAAGCATATCCAGAAGATTCAGCTGGTCTAGAATGGAATGGCATGGACAATTATGTCTTCCAGAACCAATTCAAGATGCTGGTTTTAACCTTTAAAGATCTTCATGAAATGGGACTAGGTTATCTGAGGGACCATCTCTCTCCAGTTACATTTGCCTGTCCCAGGAGATCTGGCAGAAAGGCATGTTGCTGGTCATGTGTCCTAGGGCTTTGACAGTTCCCAGGAGGTGGGCCTTCTCTGCTATGGTACCTGCATTATGAAACATTCTCCCCACCCCACTCCCTAGTGTGAAGTTAGTTCCATCCCTCTTAATGTTCCACAAGTCCTTCAAGACTTGGCTAAGAGCGGTGATGGCACAGAGGTTAGAATGCAGTATTGCAGGCTAACTCTGTTCACACTGCCAGGAGTTCGATTCCTTCGATCCTAACTGGCTTAAGTTGACTCAGCCTTCCATCCTTCTTGAGGTTGGTAAAATGATTGCCCCAGATTGTGAGGGCAATATGCTGACTCTGTAAACTGCTTAGAGAGGGTTGTAAAGCGGTATATAAGTCTTATTGCTATGTGAGGTCCCAGTACAGTGGTGATATTTTAAGAAGGTTCATCATTACAATTAATACTCACTCTCTCTTGTGCACTAATTTTATATTTTAAATAAGGGCCATTTTTACATATTCATTGTTTTATTTAATTGTATGCCATCCAGAATCATTTTAGTGAGATGGGAAACAGTATAAATTTGATAAACAAATAATCATACAAATAAAATCGGGCTGCTTAAACTCCTATCATTGAATTGTGTGCTATGAACAATTCCAGCTTTGGTCATGTTACACTCTGAGAATATCACAATTGATTTACTCCAAGTTAGAACTGCTTTTATTAATCCTTTTGAAAAAAGGTCACTTTGTTCGACAACCCCCTTATGTTATTTTTGGATAAAGTCTGTTTACCTGACTGTATCTTCTTTCCTCTCACCTATTCACTAGGTTTACTTTACTCATAAACCCAACCACAACTTTTAGATGTGACTGAGAAGATTGTCACAAAGGAGCTTTTTCAAAAGGCAATTAGACTTCATTTGATTTCTTTGTTTTGTCTTCAATGAAAAAAAAAAGAAAGTCCAGCTTAACTTAACTTAACTTAATATTTATTCAACAAATTGTGGAAAATAATTGTTAACAATTATTGGGGATTTTTTGAGTTTGAGAAGTTTTAAATTAAAAATTTCGTAGTCATCTCTTGGAAAAACAGAGCTGTTTAAACTCAGTGGAAAGAGTGACGCAAAAAAATAATTGAATTTTGAAGACATTTTCATGGATTGTGTGCTTAAAACATCGCTGGTTAAGACACAACCTTTAACATTGTTCAGAGACACTATTTTGGAGCAATTTTCAAACAAATGAGGAGTGGTCCTTGGTGGCCTTGGAAAGATGCTGTGCTCTCACAATCGCTAAATTAAAAACACAATGAAGATAAGTGCTATTGAAGGAGGAAAGAACTAAGAACAAATGGTTCAAAGCTATAGAAAATGAGATATTTCTTTTTCTTCTTTTCCTCTAGGAAGAAGGAAAGGTCTTCAGCATCATAAAGAGCAGAGGCAAAACCTCTTGAATGAGGGAATTTTTTTTTTCCAAAGGAGCATAACATCCCCTCCCAGTTTGTTCTTAATGTGGAATGTGTGCTATGAGAACAGACAAACAAATGGTGTTCTCTTCCCACTGCAGCAGATGCCTCCTTCCTTCTCATACACAATGGGCGTGTGTCTGTTTGAGTTTCCATATAGCCACGCTATTTTGTTCTGCACATATACACACAGAGAAAAAGGTTTAAAGCAAACAGGACGGTTTTGTTTTCTATGTTTCAGGGTCAAAACCAGCCAACTGTCTTCCCCAAAGCTTAAAAAGAAAACCATTTGCAGGACCAGGTTTGCACATTTGAAAGGAGCGAAAAAGAAATTCTCCACTGGCACCCAGATCTTTAAATAAAATAGGTAAAATTCATTTTGCTCCATGCTAAGGCAAAAGCAATCAGTGCTCGGTATAAACTTCAGAGAGATAAAGATCACTGAAAATTATGCGTTTGTGTGGTAAAAATACAGTAAAATGGGGGAAGTGTCTGTTAATGCATTACATTAATCATCACTTATCCAGTTACAGGCCTTGGAAATTCCCTGCCTTTTTAACCTTCCCAACCTTTGTATCTGATAAATGACAGCAAACTATTTGAAAAATAAAATGGCTCTCTGTGATTTTAAGACCAAAAGATATTAAAACAAAAAGCACTTTAGTAAAAGCAAGAGATGACTGTGATTGAGGTATACTTCATAGACAGGCTTAGCCTAAAGGCTAATTTGACAAATTTCATAACTAATTTTTTTGTTAACTCTGCATTTTAAAAAACTAAAATTAAAACTTGCATGATAAAACAAAGATGAGTACTGATGAGCTGGGATCTAGAATACTGTATCTGAAAAATCCTTCCAGGCTTGTCTGCTCCCAGCAGCATATTAAATAGCAAATATCCATGAGCTATCTGAAGCTGAAAGTTCTTACTTTTAGAAGGGAGGTTGGAGGTGGTTTTTGGAAAAAGAAAAGTCCTTGGCTTCCTGGTAATAAGAGGTTATATTAGCAATAATCAAAGCCATTATTCTTGCTTAATCATCGAAAAAAGACTACAGGAAAAATTGCAAAAGCTATCCCAACTCTTGAGGGGAAAACAACAACTCAATTAGGGCAAGCTTTAGGAATATCTCCCTCCCCATCTCCTGAATCCTGACTTGGCTATAGGTCTCTTTGTGGGAATAGATGCTTCAGATATTCCTCTCCAACTCATAGATAATGATACTGACAAGTTGGTGGGAGATAGAATCCAGATCACCTGCAGTCTCAGAATAATACAAATAACTCAAATAGGGTTTGACCCAAACACAAAATCTCTGCTCCCAGCAATGTGTGACTCTATCCCAGGGAAAAGCTTAGTAGAACATTTGACAGGAGGAGGCCACACCCGAAGGTGCTATCATAGCTCTGATGATGTGTATAGCTACATATAGAAATTGAAACAATAAATAAATAAATAAAAATATCTATATATCTAAAATTAAATTTATCTATGCACACTGACACCCACCCACACATCCACCTATCCACCCACCCACAGATGCCTGGACATACATACACTAAACATAACGCCACATGCTGAAGATGCATTTTCTTTTTTCCATAAATATATGGGTTGCATTTTCTTATTTCTATATTATCTAATGAAGGAATATGAGGACTAGCTGTCAATACCCGTTGTATTACCATTTGAAGGATTCCACTGTAGGACATCAAATACCCAGCATGTGCAACTTCCAGACCAAAGAAATCGATGGATATGATGGAAAGCATAATTAGGAACACCCCTAGGGATAAAACAAAAACAAAAACCCTTATTTTAGCATAACCAGGAAATAGTTTATTTATTTATTTATTTATTTTGTCACAACAATATATGTAGGTATCATACAAAAAGATTATATAGTAAATGAACATATATATATATCTTGAAAGAGGCGGTGGTGAGACCCCTCCTCAAGAAGGCTTCCCTGGACCCGGCTGTTTTAGGTAATTATCGTCCGGTCTCCAACCTTCGCTTCGCGGCGAAGGTTGTAGAGAGTATGGTGGCATATCAGTTTCCCTTGCACCTGGAGGAAACTGTCTATCTAGACCCGTTCCAGTCCGGTTTCCGGCCCGGTTACAGCACGGAGACGGCTTTGGTCGCGTTGGTGGATGATCTCTGGAGGGCCAGGGATAGGGGTTGTTCCTCTGCCCTGGTCCTATTAGACCTCTCAGCGGCTTTCGATACCATCGACCATGGTATCCTGCTGCGCCGGTTGGAGGGATTGGGAGTGGGAGGCACCGTTTATCGGTGGTTCTCCTCCTATCTCTCCGATCGGTCGCAGACGGTGTTGACAGGGGCAGAGGTCGGCTCGAGGCGCCTCACTTGTGGGGTGCCGCGGGGTCGATCCTCTCGCCTTCTGTTCAACATCTATATGAAGCCGCTGGGTGAGATCATCAGTGGCTTGGTGTGAGGTACCAGCTGTACGCTGATGACACCCAGCTGTACTTTTCCACGGGCCACCCCAGCGAAGCTATCAAGTGCTGTCCCGGTGTTTGGAGGCCGTCGGGTCTGGATGGGGAGAAACAGGCTCAAGCTCAATCCCTCCAAGACAGAGTGGCTGTGGATGCGGCATCCCGGTACAGTCAGCTGAGTCCACGGCTGACTGTCGGGGCGAGTCACTGGCCCGATGGAGAGGGTGCGCAACTTGGGCGTCCTCCTGGATGAACGGCTGTCTTTTGAAGATCATTTGACGGCCGTCTCCAGGAGAGCTTTTACCAGGTTCGCCTGGTGCGCCAGTTGCGCCTTTCTGAACCGGGATGCCCTGTGCACGGTCACTCACGCCCTCGTGACGTCTCGCCTGGATTATTGCAATGCTCTCTACATGGGGCTCCCTTGAAGGGCATCCGGAGACTGCAGTTAGTTCAGAATGCGGCTGCGGGTTATAGAGGAGCCCTCGTGGCTCCCGTGATGACACCTATCCTGCGCAGACTGCACTGGCTACCTGTGGCCTTCGGGTGCGCTTCAAGGTTCTGGTAACCACCTTTAAAGCGCTCCATGGCATAGGGCCGGGCTACTTACGGGACCGTCTACTGCTACGGATACCTCTCACCGGCCCGTGCGCTCTCACAGAGAGGGACTCCTCAGGGTGCCGTCAGCTAGACAGTGTCGTCTGGCGGCGCCCAGGAAGGGCCTTCTCTGTGGGGCTCCCACCTCTGGAGCGAACTCCCCAGGACTCCGTCAACTTCCAGACCTCCGAACCTTCCGTCGCGAGCTTAAAACACACCTATTTATCTGCGCGGGACTGGACTAGTTTTTTAAATTTTCTAAATTTTAAATTTTTAAATTTTATAGGGGTTTTAATTGGTTTTTAATATTTATATTATTTTTAATAATTAGGCTTTCTGAATATGTTTTCTTAATGGTTTTCTTAATTTGTATATATATGTTGTTTTATCTGCCTGTGAACCGCCCTGAGTCCTTCGGGAGATAGGGCGGTATATAAATTTGAATAAATAAATAAATAAATAAATAAATAAATAAATAAATAAATATATATATATATATATATAAAAACAAAAAACAATAGGACAGGAACGGTAGGCACGTTTGTGCGCTTATGACATAATCAGAACAATCTCGCTGAAGGTTATCTTATTGGGAATATCTAGAGGGGTCTTAAATAGCCTGTTCCAGAGAATAGTTCACTCTCCGTTATTGCTTAATAGTATAAACAGATAAAATGTCCATGTTATTGCTTGAATTATGTTCTGTTCTCTTGCAGAATCTAATCTGGGGTCAGTGACAGGGACCAGAGATTTAGTGTTCCAAATTACAGCTGCCTTTCATGTAGTTTTCTTAGTTACAATATGGAACTGGTTACCATTGCCATCTAAGATTTCTAACCTTCTTTATTATTTTTCATATTAGTCTATAGCCCTGTGAAATGTCCTTGTAAACTACCATTTAAGTATTATCCATACCCAACCCTGCTTAATATTGTTTTTAGTATTATTATTTTTTGATCAAACTGTTATGCCATTTGGTCATTAGACTCAATCATGGACCCAATTCACATTTTCTACTTGCCCTATACCCGTGACGGCTATAGGGCAAGTAGAATGTACTGGAACCTATGGCATGTGTGCCAGAGGTGGCATGCAGTGCCATCTCTGTGGGCAAGTAAGCACATTACATTTTGGGGGTTCGGGCGCACGCATGTGCATTCGCACACTCGGTCAGGAAAAAATTAGCCATCACTCCCCTATAGCTACTACAGGCTACCTATCATTCTTGAGTTCAGGAAGAGACAACATTGTCCTCCACCTACTCCCAGCCCATTTTACTTATTGTCAGACTTGTAGGTCTTCTGCCCTTTCAAGTGATTGGTGTACTGTGCTTCATTCAATTTAGCATCCTCCCCAGCTCTGATTGGCTGCAGTGCCTGGACCTCCCCTCACTTTCAGTGGCTAGTTGGTACTCTGTATAGCCATTTCACTCTGTGCCCAATGTACTGGAATGCATCGTTCCCTCACCTGCCTTAATAAAATGCTTAAGTTGCAATGTAGGCATGATGGAATGCAGCTCCCCAGTTACAATGAATGCTACTCCTTTGTTTCTATGAATTTAAGCCATAAGTTTATAAAGTTTCTGTGGTCCTATAATGGAATGAAAAAAACAACCTCAACCCCTTTCTTTGGTTATTATACCATCAGACCAATAGGGGATAGGGAGGCGGTGATGATAGAAAGAGAGGATGTTTTACACCCCAATTTGTAGATGCTGAAGAGAGGGAACAGACCAAATATATGTCACTTTCACCCCTGCCTACTTTGTCTAGGATACAGAGGTGCAGATGTCTCTGTATCCCAGACAGATTCCACTTTTCTCAGCCTTAAGAAAACTTTAGTCAAGGATTTAATCTACACAAAGCACAGACTCCAATATGCTTTTCCCTTTCAGTCTTTCTGAAACCTCTGTATTTGATACGCTTTTTTGAACATCTCTCACATTCCAAACGCCGTGCCCTTTTCTGAAACATTAAAAGCTTCTTATTAAATATAGTATTGATGGTCCTTCTTCTCATGTGTATTTTCTTTGAGTCTGAAGAAAAACATTCATTTTGTGGGTAATGTACACAAGACAGCACAGTTCTTGTTTAACAGAATCGTGTTTTTAAAAATAGTTTCCTTTAGGGCTCTTATTGTTTTGAAAAATTCCTACCCAGGTGGGAAAGTCAGAGTCTAAATACCAGATTTGTCCAGGAAATTCAAGATATATATTGAAATAACCCTGATTTAGACCAGAATACTGTAAATAAGAGAATTGGGTCTTTGTGTATAATGTATATTGTAGCCTTGCTTACAATATAAATAAAGGCAACACTCTAATTTAAGAATTATGTATTGTTTCCATGACTGAAATAATTATATGAATAGAGAAAATACATGAAAACACAGGACAATGTTTCTCTGGAGATACTTCCTACAACTTGCAACATGAATCAACAGATAACAACCACACAAATTCAGACACTAAGGTTAGATCTTGTCCCTAAAATCTCACCATACTGGATCAGCTTTGCATAGAAAAAAAATCCCATAGATTCAAGAAAAGTGTTTAACAGCACAATCTTTTAAGAATTCTGGGGAACTGATTTCATTACAAAAATGCTAAAGGAATGAATGCTGAAGTAGGAAAAAAAGGATCTTTTACATTAATGGTGTAAGTTTAAATTTCACTGTTAGGATTCCCTAGCCTTTTTCTTAACGAAGAGCTATTAGCCTTGACCTAGATGAGGCCTTCAGCTGTGCAATTTTCTTAATGGAAATCTTCCAATCCTGCCATTTGTGTCTGGATCTCAAGTTCCATCAGCCGAGTTTTCTAATTCCAATACTGATGCACCATTATATTCACAAAATATGTGGTGGGTAAATTAAAAGTCCACCATTAAATTCAATGGAGTCAAAATAGCCTGACTGTTTTTTTTTCTTTTCATATTTTCATAACAGGAAGCCACCGCACATGGAAGTAGATCATTATACAGTCTAATCCAATCTAATCTACAATGGTCGGGATTGCAGCAAGCTACATTATGGCTTGATTAATTTGGATTTGGCATGCTGCATAAACCCAGCAATTGGGAGTTATGGAGTAGAAAGCAAATTGCGGTTTAACTCAATGTATAAGTCCAGAATCATGCCTGGACTCTTTAGGTGTTTTACTGATCTTATTTTTAGTGTTGAAACTAGAGAATCAGAAAATGACCTTGAAGGAAAAAAACAAGGAAAAGTACAATGAGGCTTGCAAGATTGATGTCAGCCCTTTGATGTAGACTAGATCAGGAAACAGACTCCACTGGAAAAATCAACCATACTTTATTGCGATAAGCTATAAAACAACATTTTGCAAGTCTGATTGTGCTTTACCTCCTTCTCTTCCCAGGACTTAAGAATGTCTCTGCCTCCTTTGTGTACTTAAAAATCCCTGCCTCTTTCCCTCAAGCTCATCTTCCTAATGTTCTACTACAGAAACTGAACTTAAGACTTCCAAATGGAAAACAAGCTAAAATTTCAATGGCAGCCAGTTGTATGCTGGACCATACAATACAGAGTCACTGCAATTCTCATTTCTCCTAACAAGGGCACAAGGAAAAATGCTCCTCTTCCTCCCCCTCCTCTTCTTCAAACTACAGTTCAATTTCATCCCTTAAAACCAAAAATACTGTATTCTGACAGATGGCGCCTAGCTGAGAAAGCTATGTACAGGAAATCTTAGATATAATCTCAAAGCAATTGCCTAGATGGCAAAGCAATTGCCATTATGGGTTAAATGCCCCAGTAACTATGTCACATTATATGATTGGCACCTACATAAATGTATTTTTTTTTCTTGAGACAGAATCACAGAAAATTTTAGTAATCTATTCCCCTATCCCTCAAATAATATATAACCGAAAAATGTTATTCCCAAAATCATAGCACACTCACCTGTAGGAAACACAGAAAGGACTTTGATTAAGAAAACATCCATTACTCCAGGAAGTGTCAACAGTCGAATAATTTCTTGGAAGCTAAAAACACTACTGGACTGGGATGTTCCTAAGGGAGGGGAAAAGATAAAATATTTTTCAGACAAAGGTAAGCCTTTGAAACAAAATAATATAAAATGTTTTCTAAATATATGGACAATTATGTGCCACGTAGTTGCAGACACAGTAAATAGTATATAGCAATAGATGTTGAGACTCTAAGAAGAGTGCACAGAAGAGCAACAAAGATGATTAGGGGACTTGAGGCTAAAACATATGAAGAATGGTTGCTGGAATTGAGTATGTCTAGATTAATGAAAAGAAGGACTAGGGATGATTCAATAGCAGTGTTCCAATATTTGAGGGGATGCCATAAAGAAGAGGTGGTCAAGTTTATTTACCATTCTTCCTTACTTCCCTCTACTGTGCTATGCACAATACAAGCCAGATGTCAAGGCAATATTCAATAACTCTACTTTAATTTCCCTATATTATGTCATATGATGAAAAAGCAGGAGGCTACTGATTTTAAAATCTTTATTAGGGCAACTCTTTACTGTGACCCAAGGTCACAAAAGTAGGGTCCTTGAGTTCTTCACACTTCCTTTCTTTGAGCAGGTTGATAAAATAAGCTTAAAAAAGCACACAAAAGGGACAAGAAGGGGAAAAAAAGGTCATTCCAGGCCTGAATCTGTATTTAGTCATAAAGTAGTCTTGAGATAATTTATGGGAATTAGCTATATTCTCAAGCAGCTTCAGATCATATCCAGAACTCATCCACGGGCTGCTGGGATGAAGAAACAAATCATATCCTTTTTTTAGTCCGCAATGTGTGAAGGACACCAACTCAAGGGAGTCCAGCCTACCTACTGCTGGGGTAAATACTTTAGCATAACACTGCTCACACGTTTATCTACCAGCCAGTTAAGGATTTCAATACGTTAAAGCCAGCATTTCCCCACCCCAGGGAGCAAAACAAAGCAATCACACTTCCACTTACCTTGGAATTAATTACCTGAATTTCCCTAAACCTGTGCCATGCAGCTGAAATGGAAAGCAACCCCAGCCTAATTGAAAGGATACTCACAAAGCCCCAAATCAGTGTGAAATCCTGCCGGTTCTGTCCGGCTTGCGCGAGCCAATAGCGCCGGTGATGCATGATTCGGTGAAACGGTAGTGGTGGTACCCCATGTAATGTATCTTCACCCCAGTTGTCATTACTTCCTGGTTTTAACTCTCTGCGCATGTGCAAAGCCTTCTGTGCATGCGCAGAGGGTCAAAAATAGGACGTGATGATGGCACACGCATGAGTGGAGTTAGCGCGTACACGCAGCATGCATACTTCCGAACTGGTAGGAAAGGTAAGTAGATTTCACCCCTGCCCCAAATGGTTTTAGTTCAGACTTTCAGGCTGAAATATTTTGGGTTTTCCCTTCCCTTCTTAAAGCTCAGATGTGGCAAGCACTTACCCTGTTGTGCTTCATTTCTCTTGGACTGAGGCTTTGTCTGGGAAGGAATACAAAGAAGGGCCATCAAGGCACAGGCAAGGTATCCAGCTACTGCAACATAGCAAGAAACACCAACACTGCAAATAGAGAAGAGATAAATGGAACTACTATGCAATGAATCCTCAGGTAGGAGCACAGTGGGAGGCCCTTTTTCTTTATGTTTTTACCCTTGAAAGCTTTATTTTTTTTGAGTGGGGAAAGAAAACATAACAAGTAAATGACTGAAGTTAAGATGGTGATGAAAAAATGACTGTATGACCAGTCGTCCCAATTACAAACTTCATAGGTCTGTAAAGCAAAGGAAAACTGAAGTTAAGGCCATAAGAACAGTTGCGATTTCACTTAGTGACTGCTTCCATTAATGACTGATCCCAATTGTGCTCACTAAACAAGTACTCCCTATAGAAGAATCTGTGACTTACCTAGGATTACAATTGGGGAAAGAGAATGTCCGAACTTCATTCTGCAAATGGGTTCAGGTGATTTTTTTCATGTGAATCACTATGTACATGACATGCATTTATTTCAGTGCTATACACTGAGCTCTTAATTCAGTTGTGTGGGAGGGGGAAGGTTAAGGCTGCAATTCTTAATATTAATTAATAAAGTCAACATTGTTGAACTCAATCAGTCTCTTTTATCAGCAAACTTACTTGAAACAGTGCAAACTGGAGACAGCTCAAGATTTCAAACTTATCTTAACCCTAATTGTCCTTCATATTAGAACAGATTCCTAATTATTATCCTTGATAGGTCCTAATAAGCATACTGCAAGTGGAGGGCTGCTACTGGTTCACCCAGGATCTGGTGAACCGGTAGTGGTGGTGCCAGGATGCTCCGCCCACCTGCCCAGATGTCTCTGTGCATCCACAGAAACATTGCGCATGTGCGCGCCTGCGAGTGAACCGGTAGCAGACGAAATTGAAACCCACTACTGCATAGTGTGGCTGGATTGACACATCACACAATAGCTATACTGTGGTATGTTTAATTTTGGTTTAGCATGTTCTGAGAACATAGTCCCTGTTGATAGCTTACTGTCTTGAGGGGACAGTGGCTTATTTAGTAAGATTAAACATGGTTTATTTGCACTGTGTGTGGCTCAACCCTGTGCATACAATTTTACTGTAACTGAAAAATTCCTGTTTCACTTGGTTCTGATAAATATTTCTGCTGATCTTTATTTAGCATAAAACAGGCTTGTGTTTACATTTTATATTACATGCACTAATGCAAAACAAATAATGAAATGCCAAATGCCAATTATAAATAGGAAGAAGGAAGTTCAGACCCTAAATCTTTTCTTTCCTGCAGCCCAAAAGAAAAAATAAAGAAAAAAAGCTTTGGGAAACAACTCTGCAAACAATATTTCTTTTCATGGCTTTTAGAATTATGGGAATTGAATTCAATACTTCTGAAAGGCACCATGGTTGAAGAAGATTGAATCAGTTCCCCACATCGTTTGTGGGAATTTGCCTTAGCATTGGTGACACCTATTGATATTCTAAGTCTTTGAGTATTTTGGAGGGTCAATGCTGCTGTAACATAAATGATTCCCTTGATTCCTTGTTCCAGTGGAGAGATCCTTAACAGAATAACAGTATTGGAAGGGAGCTTGGAGGTCTTTTAATCCCTATACCATTAGGAGACCCTATACCAGGGGTCGGCAACCTTAAACACTCAAAGAGCTACAAAGGTCCTAACTGGAAGCTTCCATTAAATTCTGGAGCCGACCAGAAGTCTGGTTCCCATATCATAGTCTCCTCCTAGCGTGGTGTCCTTTTTCCTCTGCTGACCAGAAATCCAGTTCCCTCATCATAGAGTCTCCTCCTAGTGCAGCATCCTTTTTCCTCTACCTGTCCTAACCAAAAGCCCTATAGTTGTGGAGCCGACCAGCAACAGGGAGCCGTAGCAGAGGGATGAAAGAGCCACATGCGGCTCCAGAGCCTTAGGTTGCTGACCCCTTCACCAGATGGATTCATAACTGGCTGACCAACCGCACTCAACGTGTAGTCCTCAACGGAACTACATCCACATTGAGGGAAGTATGCAGTGAAGTACTCCAAGGCTCTGTTTTAGGCCCAGTACTCTTCAACATCTTCATCAATGACTTGGACAAGGGGATAGTGGGGAACTCATCAAATTTGCAGATGATACCAAGCTGGCATGAATAGCCAACGCTCCAGAAGATAGGTTCAAGTTACAGAAGAATCTTGACAGACTGGAATATTGAGCGCTATCTAACAAAATGAAATTCAACAGTGAAAAAAGTAAGCTTCTACATTTAGGCAAAAAAACCACAAAATGCACAGGTACCGTATATGTGGTACCTTGCTCAATAGTAGTACCTGTGAGAGGGATCTTGGAGTCCTAGTGGACAACCATTTAGATATGAGCCAGCAGTGTGCAGCAGCTGCTAAAAAAGCCAACACAGTTCTGGGCTGCATAAACAGAGAGATAGAATCAAGATCACGTGAAATGTTAATACCACTTTATAATGCCTTGGTAAGGCCACACTTGGAATACTGCATTCAGTTTTGGTCGCCATGATGTAAAAAAGATGCTGAGACTCTAGAAAGAGTGCAGAGAAGAGCAACAAAGATGATTAGGGGACTGGAGGCTAAAACATATGAAGAACGGTTGCAGGAACTCGGTATGCCTAGTTTAATAAAAAGAAGGACTAGGGGAGACATGATAGCAGTGTTCCGATATCTCAGGGGCTGCCACAAAGAAGAGGGAGTCAGGCTGTTCTCCAAAGCACCTGAGGGTAGAACAAGAAGCAATGGGTGGAAACTAATCAATGAAAGAAGCAACTTAGAACTAAGGAGAAATTTCCTGACAGTTAGAACAATTAATAAGTGGAACGACTTACCTTCAGAAGTTGTGAATGCTCCAACACTGGAAATTTTTAAGAAAATGTTGGATAACCATCTGACTGAGATGGTGTAGGGTTTCCTGCCTGGGCAGGGGGTTGGACTAGAAGGCCTCCAAGGTCCCTTCCAACTCTGTTGTTGTTATTATTGTTATTGTTATATCATTCCGGACAAATAGCTGTCCAAACTCTACTTGGAAACCTCCAGTGACATAGCACCCACAACTTTCGGTGGCAAGGTGCTCCACTGATTAATTGTTCTCATTGTCAGAAAATTTCTCCTTAGTTTTAGGTTGGATTCATTTTTCCATGATAAGTTTCCATCTGTTATTTTTGTCCTACCCACAGGTGCTTTGGAGAATAGGTTGCCTCTTCTCTGTGACTGCCCTCAAATATTGGAAGACATGTTATTGAATTAAAAAAGAGACTTTGCAGCTTCACTTTCTTCTTTCTAGCTTCCAAGGCCACCATTCATATGCCAGTGGAAAGCATAATTCATGACAGCTGAAAAAACTAATTAATTTCTTAATGATTGCTATGCTACTGTCAGTCACAGAACAAATTATGTCATATAATTATTAAACCAGGACCATTTTTTAGAAAGCTCAACATGTTTTAAGTCAGATGAAAGTGTTGCTTGACTGGCTGGCATCAAAGATTTGTACTGCTGCTAAAACAAGATAGTTAAGCTTGGTAAAGTATATAAATGAAGAACTTCAAAGGGCAACATATACAGTACAATGGCTGAAGAGAGCAATTTGAACAGTCCAGAGTGACGGAATGTCTGATTATATGATACCGTAATTAGATCAACTTAAAAAAAACCTCAAGCAAACAAACGTTTCAACAAACTGGAATCTTCTAAAGTAGGGTCAAACCAATAGTTCTAGATATCATGAGCCTCAAAATGAATTAATTAATTTCTTGCACTTTCCAGTTTGAGCAAGAGAAAGAGATAAATAATCCATCTGTGTATCACTTCAGGACTGAACTTGTTTTAATTTGCCTGATACCAGAAACTATGAGTTTAATTTGTAAATATTTTATGTGGGTTGTATTACTTGGATTGGAATATAATCGAATAAATAAAAAAACCAACAGAAATGAAAGCAGGGGCTCTATAAAGCTAAATATTTAAGGATCTCAGAAATACAGATTGGAGCCTCATAAAAATATTCCAGCCCCACTCAACTTTTTTCGGTCTTAATTGTATCATAAAACAGAAAGCAGATTGCACAGCCACTGAATATTAAATTTAAGAGAATAATGTTATATTTCAGTCTGCGATTACCACTATTATGTTTCATGTTAATAAATCTTGACTTTATCAATATGTTGGAATTTTCAGAAGCAAATTCTATTTCCATTTCTCTTTCTAAATGTGAATTGGACAAATTATCCCAGAAAATCTCAGATTTTCAGATTCACATACTGTACAATATACTTAAGTATCCAATCTTTAAAAGTAGATGGGAGCAAAAATAATGTGATCAAATTTTTTAAATCTTTTCAGTATTGTATAAAAGAGAATGCTTTCAGCATTCCCTTCTAAAGAAAAAAACTATTTCCATATAATTTCTATGAGTGGGATCTGGGGTTGTTGTATTTACTTTAGGATTAAGTGTTAGGTATTAGCTTTCATTATACCATCATCTCTTCCTTTGCCTACAGCCTTCCTGGCTTCTCCTGCTTCAAGTAAATCACAAGCAAATATATCAGAAGACAACTCTCTCATGAAACTTTTTGCATTGTTGAAGAGACCTATGTAACCGAAAAAAGCAACAACAGTTATGGTAAGACAGCAATAAGGACATCAAGTTAAGATGGTGGCTGCAACCATGTGATCAACCTGTAGATCCTAGTCCAGAAAGGACCATGGCCCAAACTTTAGGTGACCTGCCAAAAGCTACTAAGCATACTGCAAAGTATCCATTAACTCAGAAAAATGGGAGAAACACCCAGGGTTTAAACTCTGAAGAACAGACATATGAAAAGGACTGTGGGTTCTTTGTACTAGGCAGTGCAAAGCACACTAAGTACTTAATCTGCAAAAAGCAGAGTATCATTGCGTAGGTTTCATTCTTGCCTACAACAGAGTCTAGCCAGGAGGAGCCTTGGATCTGAGCCTTCTGCCATATCAGGCCTCTCCCTGAAAAAGGACTACTGTCTAGAGAGGTGAGATTCAAATATGACAATTTTGAGAATTTTGCAGAGCAACATGCATTCAAAAACATTACAAAATAATGTTGTCCTGGAGCAGGCTGAAAATGATGTGGAAAAGAGAGTCCTCCTTGACAAGCAGAATAAACTGTTTGGAAATTAGAGGAGTGATCTGTTGGCAAACCTGGTTGAATACAGTGGCGTTTTGCTTCTCTCTAGTTCCCATAAATTCTGAACGGCATTTGCCTTTCCAATACTTGCAATGGCCATGCTATTCATATACAGGTAGCAATGGCCATGCTATTCATATTGACTTAGAATAGAATAGAATAGAATAGAATAGAATAGAATAGAATAGAATAGAATAGAATAGAATTTTTTATTGGCCAAGTGTGATTGGACACACAAGGAATTTGTCTTGGTGCATATGCTCTCAGTGTACATAAAAGAAAAGATACGTTCATCAAGGTACAACATTTACAACACAATTGATGATCAATATATCAATATAAATCATAAGGATTGCCAGCAACAAGTTATAGTCATACAGTCATAAGTGGAAAGAGATTGGCGATGGGAACTATGAAACGATTAATAGTAGTGCAGATTCAGTAAATAGTCTGACAGTGTTGAGGGAATTATTTGTTTAGCAGAGTGATGGCCTTCGGGAAAAAACTGTTCTTGTGTCTAGTTGTTCTGGTGTGCAGTGCTCTATAGCGTCGTTTGAGGTAGGCGTTGAAACAGTTTATGTCCAGGATGCGAGGGATCTGCAAATATTTTCACGGCCCTCTTCTTGATTCGTGCAGTATACAGGTCCTCAATGGAAGGCAAGTTGGTAGCAATTATTTTTTCTGCAGTTCTAATTATCCTCTGAAGTCTGTGTTTTTCTTGTTGGGTTGCAGAACCGAACCAGACAGTTATAGAGGTGCAAATGACAGACTCAATAATTCCTCTGTAGAACTGGATCAGCAGCTCCTTGGGCAGTTTGAGCTTACTGAGTTGGCGCAGAAAGAACATTCTTTGTTGTCTTTTTTAATGATGTTTTTGATGTTAGCTGTCCATTTGAGATCTTGCGATATGATAGAACCCAGAAATTTGAAGGTTTCTACTGTTGATACTGTGTTGTCAAGTATTGTGAGAGGTGGAAGTATGGAAGGGTTTTTCCTAAAGTCTACCACCATTTCTACGGTTTTGAGTGTGTTCAGTTCCAGATTGTTTTGGTTGCACCACAAGGCTAGTCGTTTGACCTCTCGTCTATATGCGGATTCGTCATTGTCTCGAATGAGACCAATCACTGTTGTGTCATCTGCGAACTTCAGTAGCTTAATTGATGGATCATTGGAGATGCAGTCATTGGTATACAGAGAGAAGAGAAGTGGGGAGAGCACACAGCCTTGGGGGGCCCCTGTGCTAATTGTACAGGTATTTGATGTGATCTTGCTTAGCTTCACCTGCTGCTTCCTGTTTGTTAGGAAGCTCGTGATCCACTTACAAGCCTGTTCCGGTACCTGTAGCTGGTTTAGCTTAGTTAGAAGAATGTCTGGAATGATGGTATTGAATGCTGAACTAAAGTCTACAAAAAGGACCCTTGCATAGGTCTTTGGAGACTCAAGATGTTGTAGGATGTAGTGCAGAGCCATATTAACAGCATCATCTGTTGATCTATTTGCTCGGTATGCAAATTGCAAGGGGTCTAACAGCGGATCCGTGATGGTTTTCAGGTAGGAAAGCACTAGCCTTTCAAAGGTTTTCATGACTACAGATGTTAAAGCAACTGGTCTATAGTCATTCAGTTCCTTGATGGTGGGCTTCTTCGGCACTGGGATGATGGTAGAGCGTTTGAAGCAAGAAGGAACATAACACATCTCTAGTGATTTATTGAAAATATGGGTGAAGATGGGGCTCAATTGGTCAGCACAGACTTTTAAGCAAGAAGGAGTTATCTTGTCTGGGCCTGGAGCTTTTCCTGGCTTTTGTCTGTGAAATAGGTCCTGCACTTCCTTTTCTGTGATCACTAGGGGTTGTGAACCCAATGAAATGGGGTCAGTTGTAGGAGGCTTGGCTGTTGTTGGTGTGTCTGAGATGGGGGTTGTGGAGATAGGTGGCTGTAGTTTCCTTTCAAACCTGCAGTAAAACTCATTCAGGTCATCTGCCAGTTGTTGATTACCTTCAGCCTGGGAAGGAGGTTTGCCATAGCCGGTGATATTTTTAAGAGTTTTCCACACGTTTGCTGGTTCATTTGCTGAAAACTGATTCTTTAGCTTTTCAGAGTAGCTTCTTTTTGCTGCTCTTATCTCCCTTGTTAGTGCATTTCTGGCCTGATTGTACAGCATTTTATCACCTTTTCTGTAGGCTTCCTCTTTGGAATGTCGTAGCTGCTTAGGTTTAGGTGTAAACCAAGGTTTGTTGTTTCTGTGTATTCGCAAGTTCCTTGTAGGTACACATAGGTCTTCACAGAAGCTGACATATGATGTTACAGTATCTGTGAGTTCATCCAGGTCTGCAGAGGTATCTTTAAAGATATTCCAATCAGTGCTTACAACTATTTGTTCTGTGATCATTTAAAGTTACAACAGTACAGGTAGTCCTCAACTTGTGACCACAACTGAGCCCAAAATGTATTTGTTAAGTGAGAATTTGTTGAGTTTTGTCCCATTTTATGACATTTCTGACCACAGTTGTTAAGTGAATCACTGCAGTGTATAAGTTAGTAACCTGGATATTAAGTGAATCTGGATTTCCCAGGGACTTTGCTTGTCAGAAGGTCGCAAAAGGGGATCCCATGATCCTAGGACGCTACAATGGTCATAAGTATGAACCAGCCAAGCATCTGATTTTGGATCACATAATCATGGGCAGCGGTGGGATTCAAAATTGTTTACTACTGGTTCTGCGGGCATGGCTTGGTGGGCATGGCAGGAGAGGGATACTGTAAAATCTCCATTCCCTCCCCACTCCCGGGGAAGGTTACTGTAAAATCCCCATTTCCTCCCAATCAGCTGGGACTTGGGAGGCAGAGAATAGATGGGGGTGGGGCCAGTCAGAGGTGGTATTTACCGGTTCTCCGAACTACTCAAAATTTCCACTACCGGTTCTCCAGAACTGGTCAGAACCTGCCAAAACCCACCTCTGAACATGGGGATGCTGCAAAGGTTATAACTGTGAAAAACAGTCATAAGTCACTTTTTTCAGAGCTGTTGTAACTTTGAACAGTCACTAAAGGAACTGTTGTAAGTCAAGGACTACCTGCACTGAAAAAAGTAACTGATGACCTTTTTTCACACTTACATCCATTATAGCATCCCCATGGTCATATGATCAAAATTTGGGAGCTTGGCAACTGGGATGTATATATGATAGCTGCACTCTCCTGGGGCCACATGATCACCATTTGTAACTTTCCCAGCCAGTATCTGACAAGCAAAGTCAAAGGGGTGGAGTCAGATTTGGTTAAGGACCACACAATTCACTTAACAACTGCAGCAATTTGCTTAATAGCTGTGGTCAAAATGGTTGTAAAATGGGGCAAAACTCCCTTGCTTAGTAACAACATTTTGGGCTTACTTGTGGTTGTAAGTTGAGGACTAGCTGGATATCATTTTTATAAAGGAAAGGGTTTTTTTTCTTTCTGGATTTTTTTTTTAGGAGTTTAGGAGTCTTATGAAGCATATGCCATTTTATCCACCCAGATTCAGAGATTAAAAAATGGTCTCAAGTTGACACATATTTTACTGCTGTGTACATTCAGAGAAAGTTAATATTGACTCCTTCCCAAGTCAGCTGGCACAGCTTTCATCTTATTGGCAGATCCCATTCCTTATCAGTTATGCAGGAAACCCAACTGCAATGACTGATGATTGTGTTTGCAGTCTCTGGCAAAGATTGCTCTGGAGATTAAAAAGGTACTTAATGACAGATTGGCTTTCAGAACAGCATAGCTGATTATGGACATACCAGAGTCTTTGTGTTTGAATACTGGGCAATCTCTCCAGCCATTCAAAAATAGAAAATGACTCAGGTATATGGTTTCCATAGGGTGTGCGTGTGTGTGTGTCTGAGAGAGTGTGTGCAACCAAGAGAGAAATCTATCCTTTGGCAAGCAGAGCGGCAAGCAGAGTTAAGTTTTAAAAGTTAGCATTCCTTTCAAAGGGACAGAACTTTGCTTCAGATGAGGAGAAATGGGCAGCATGTGCTAATAGATTTAACCCACTGGTAATGGATAACCATCTGAAATTAATAACCATGGTCTTGAAAGTAAAAAAGCTGCAAAGCACAAGTTAAAGTTGCCAAGGTTGGTTATTCCTGATTTATAAATCTCTTATCCATGCTATGTTAGTTGGGCAAGAACTATCATGGTCTGGGTTACCAGATTCGTAGATTGCCCTGATTGGAAGACAAAACTCCCACATGAGAAATCCAGATTTGTTACAGTGAGGTAATTTTGGCATAAATGTGGCTCCAAAAACTCTTAGAAACCTGAGTAAAGGAAAGCGGGAAGAAACAATATTCTCATGCAATATTTAAACTAAAAACAACAACACAAAAAAACCCAATTCAAAGTTTTAATTCAAGGTACAGAATGACTAGATTCAAATTATGCTACTTTGGACACATGCAAAGATCTAGCCCCCTGGGAAAGGAAAGAGAAGAAGGGGATGGCCACAGCAAAGTGAAAGGCAATGGGTGTTGTTGGAAGAAATATCCATCTGGTTCAGTTCCAAGTGGGAAGAAAGACACTGGAAACATGGGGGTTGATTGGAAAGATGGTTTATTGATAGATAGGACCACATGAGTTTGAGGTCCTGGTGCAGCTGAACACATGGAGTAGAGAGTGAGAGTTATTTATACCCTCTCTTGGGCCTTGCCCTTGAGCTTTCTGTTCCTGTAGCAAGAACATGTATTCTATTAGTTGCAGTAGTCAGACTCCCATGTGGCCATGTGGGGTCAGTTTGTCTGAATCAAGTTTGAAGCCTGCTGGGTGATGCAATGAAGAGGCTTGTGTTGTGATAGGGTGTTGGGCCATTCCTATTGTGTCTTAATGGCTTTCCTGGTTTGGATCTTGAGTGAAGGCTGATCTTACCATTCTACCCAAGCCTGTCTTGAATGGATTACCAAATCTGCATTTCTAAAAGCTGGTCTCAGCTTAGTATCTGCTTGGGGGCAGGGAACTGAGTTTCTGTCTCCCTTAAGATTTTTGTTTCTCTTTTAGGGGAAATATAATATTCTGCCTTTTTAAATATTTCTCAAAGTATTTCATTCTTCTAGGAGAGGGGTGGGTGCTAAATTTCTACAGTGTAACATTGAGAGACTTGAGAGAACAAGTTAGAGATGAAACATCATGCAGAAAATCCATGTGGTTGCTAGGAGTCAAAAATGACGATGGCACATCAATCAATCAGGTTATTGCTTAAGGATATTTCTGCACTCGAACATGCAACCTTCCCTGTATGTCATGAGCTATTCACAATTACATCCCAGCATTTCTTGCATTAGAGTTCCCCAACCCCTGAGCCATAGACCAGCACTGGTCCATGGCCTGTTAGGAACCTAGGCCACACAGATGGAGATGAGCAACGGGTAAGCAAGTGAAAATGAAACCATTGCCCTTCTGGTCCATGGAAAAAATGTCTTTCACAAAACCGGTCCCTGGAACCAAAAAGGTTGGGGACCACTGTTTATATCATTACCATTTCCTGACCAGAATCAGAAAGAGTTATTATTTGCAACTATTAGAAGAGAAAGGGGAGGCTGATTTGCTAATTATATGCTGGAGGATTATCCTGTGTGAATAACTTCAATTCCAGAAAGAATTGGCTCAGATGTATAACTTAAATGGCAACTCCTCACATCTGCAAAATCTAATCTGTTTTCTTCTAAAACCCCTAGGTCTGCCTACCAAAGCTAGATATACCAGTAAGTGAGACAGCAAAAACTGCCTCTGAGTTCAGGATGATAATAAATAAATTAATTAATTGTCAATTAATGTTTACTTCTAATATAACTGTGTAACTGTGACATCCTCCCCAATGGCAATCCTTATGATTTATATTGATATATTGATCATCAATTGTGTTGTAAATGTTGTACCTTGATGAACGTATCTTTTCTTTTATGTACACTGAGAGCATATGCACCAAGACAAATTCCTTGTGTGTCCAATCACACTTGGCCAATAAAAAATTCTATTCTATTCTATGTGAGAAGACCAGTGGTGGCTTGCCCCTGGTTCGGACCAGTTCTGTAAAACCGGTAGTAAAACCGGCAGGAGGCTCTGCCCACTGACCCAAACTTCATCAAAACTCTTCTAGCATGCGCAGAAGCTTCTGTGCGGGCACGATGTGAACCAGTAGTAAAGGTAAGTAGAACCCACCCCTGGAGAAGACCATTGACACAAGTGACCATTTCTATTTCAAGAGAAAAATTGTGGATTTTCAGAAAAATTAAGGAAGAGAAAATGAAACAGATCTTACTTTTTTGAAGTTGAAGGTGATGTGTTTCTCTCTTGCTCTGTATTATTCATTCATTATGTAAACAGAGATTAGTTAGGAAAACATTTTACTCTGCTTCCCATAAAGTTTGCTAATTGTCCACTGGAATATTATCCTGTGTTTAGGGATGCTATCTGCTAAATGTCATCCTGATTATGGATCACACGAGTGGGATCCTGCCTTGTAACACAGACATAGTTCTCTGAAGTCCTCGCCTAAGATAAACCATGGAGTCTGAATCATGAGCATTTGTGTACAAAGCTGCATGTGATACGTAAAGGACTGAATTAAATCAGACTGATGTAAGCGGAAATATTTTTAAACAGGCACGTACCAACCATTTCCTATTTTGCACAGACCAAAAAAACTACGACAGTTGGCCCAAAAATGTTTATATTGTAAAAGTTGTTTCAAATACTACAACTGTTCATTCTGTAGCACCCAGTGGGGATGGCGTGGGGAGTGGTGGGAGAGAGAGGACTATTTGATATGGTTTTTTTGGAGGTGATCTCAAAAAATTCAGATTCAGAATTGGCTATTGTATCCATATAGTGATCGCGATATTGAATTTAGTGCTTCATTTATTTTCATTTCTTCATTTTGAAGAAACATATAACTGATTTCATACTTTCTATTGTGCTCAACTTCAAAGAAACATCTGAAAACATGTGAGAATTATAATATGTATTTCAAAAGTGGGATTATTTAATAAAACAATGAATATTTTTTCCTGCATTTACTTTTGCTTGCATCTGTCCATTCCAAGGTGGCATTCTGTTTATATGTTTAGCATCCCATATGCCTCAAGAGTCTTAGTCCCCTCATTGGTCTTTTTTCCATCATTATTCCAATCATTGTCATAAAATCTCTATTGCGTTTTTCTTTTTCAATCTTTTTCCCATACTTGAATGATACATGTAGGTTAGCTATAGACACAACTTATTGGGCATTCAGTCTTGCACTGTTGGAATATTATTGACCTACAGAAATATAATCTGTATTCCTAAACCTCTTTGTGGTATTTCTGAAGATGCCTCATGTAGTTTTATTGATTCATCTATTTAATGGATTTTATAGGGCTGGCCAACTCAAACAGTGTGACTCTGGATAGCATACAACAAAAAAATATAAACCAAAAGAACTACAGAATATTAAACGCATGCCCATTAGATAAAATACAAAATGGTGACCAAGCACAATTATGAAATAACCAAAACGGGACTCCACTCTTCTGAATGTAAATAAATCGCCAGGTCTTAACGTTTTTTTTTTAAGTGAGCAGATTGGATTGGGGCCTATCGTACATTGGGGTGAAGGTATTGTTCCAGGGCCCAAGAATGATGGCCACTGAACAGGGATGCCTCCTAGGTCCCAGAAGTGGCGGCCTGAAGAACATTTTGTTATAAAAATAGTAGTTACTGATTGTCATTTGATAAAGTGGCTCTTACAATGCTCATCATTTGTAACTTTTGAGTTGACAGCTGTAACTACCTTGTGTAAAATCTTTCTCTAAAGATTATTTAGAAGCTTTCTTGGTGAAAATATTGCTATCCCCTTTCAGTATCATATAAACCTAAAGAAATCAACATGAAAATAATTGCAATGCTACCATTTCGGTTTTGGCTGGATCCAAAGTATAGTTTTTTTTCATTTTTCAAGCTCTTCATACTTACCTAGCACTTAATCCCAAAAAACTATAATTTCTACATTCCATTATTATATTGGATCAAGGTATAAAGCTGCATCACAAGGAATACTTAATCTTACTGTTTTAAAACAAACTTCCTTGATACTGATCTGTAAGTTTTTGTTTGATTTCAATTACAGCCTCAAAAATAGAATGAGAAGAAATCAAAGTACATTTATTTATTACAGAATACAGAATAACAGAGTTGGAAGGGACCTTAGAGGTCTTCTAGTCCAACCCCCTGCCTAGGCAGGAAACCCTACACCACTTCAGACAAATGGTTATCAGAGTTGTATGGCCACTCAGTTAAACCCAATGGGATACAGGTAGCTGTCATTAGTGACCATAATTGGAGCCAGAAACTCAGTTGTTAAGTGAAGCAGTCACTAAATGAAACATGCTTATGATATTATTTTAGCTTTCCTTTCCTGCAAAAGGTGTTGTAAATGCAAGGATTGGTTGCAAAGTGACTTTTTAATCATCATTGTGATTGCGACTGGTTGCTTAAAGGTATAGGCAGCCACTAAACAAGGACTATATCTATACTAAACAAGGCCTATACCTTAAAGACAGTACCTAAAGTAAAATAATAAACATAAAAATAGAAGTAAATAGAGGGAATAACACAGCATTTGCCCAAGCAAACAACACACCATAAGGGCATACCACCAATTTATGTAAGAGCTGGGAGAAGAAAGCTAGGTTTTTAAAAAATGTCTAAATGTTTGCAGAGTTGGGGTCATTCAAATCTAGGCAACTTCTATTCTAGATAGCAGGCACTCTAACAGAGAAGATGTGCTTCCCCTTAGGTGCTTAAATAGAAGGGACATGTTTTTAAACACAAACTAAAATTGAAAAACAATATTGAAAATTTGGAATATGCAACAGAAATGTAGAACAGTATGATTAACTAACCACGTAGCTTATATTGCAAATACAGGTAGTCCTCAATTTACAACAGTTCGTTTAGTGACCATTCACAGTTACAATGGCAGTGAAAAATGTGACTTATGACCGTTTGTCACAGTTATGACATTTGCAGCCTCCCCATGATAATGTGATCAAAATGCAGATGCTTGGCGACTGACCTAGGCTTCCTGAGAAAGCATAAATCACAATCATAGTCCCAAAACTCCCTTTTATTGAGACGGCTGTGAATTATGATCATTCACAGCCCACAATAGTTCACAAACAGTCTGTGAAGATTCTGACAGATGTCTGCTTGAGTTGACACAGTCTTTCAGGGTAATGTTAATAAGCACCCACCTTTATCTCCCTTTAAATGCTGCCAGAGACCTAATTGTCAATTAATGTTGCAAGGCCAAACGGAGCACAAAGTCAAACAGACTTCTCAGAGCTTGAATTGACTATATGAACTAATTGCTTCCTGCAAAGGCTCACGTCCGTTTGCTCCTCTTTTATGTCTTATGGGAGGGGCCAATCACCTCCAAGCCTTATTCCCGAGTCACCCTTTTTTTCTTAATTGTTCTTGCCTTCTGGCAGCTCTGCGCATGCCCACACTGGGAACAGGCTCACACTGTTCTTCTGCCTTGCTGATGTCAGATTCCGGGGGCTCTGGAGGCAGCACATACCTACCAGACGGCCCTGGCCCCCCTGTGCCTCCGATGCAGAGCCCTCGTCCGAGCCTTCCCTAGACTTCAGGACTGGCCCACATTCCTCCCCAACCTCCTCACTGTCCAAATCTGCTGCCAGCTATGCTGACTGCTGGTGGGCCACAACAACTTATGACTGTTGCTGTTTTGTGACCTTCTGACAAGCAAAGTCAATGGGGGAGCCAGATTCACTTAATAACTGGTTTACTAACTTACCGACTGCAGAGATTTGCTTAACAACTGTGGCAAGAAAGATAGTAAAGTGACTCTTAAAACTCATTTAACAAATGTCTCACTTAACAACAGAAATTTGGGGCTCAATTATGGTTGTAAGTTGAGGACTACCTGTATGCATATTTTTAATAATCATGAGTAAGATATTTACATTTCATGTTATACATTATATGAATTGTTAGGTTTATTTGCATACACGTATCAATGCTCTTTTTAATTTAACTTTTTAATTCTCCTTTCTTTTAATTCCCCTTTCTTTATTTCAATTTCCTTGACACAATTTTATCTTTTTCCCCAAATGTTGTTTTAGTTAATATTTGAAATGTGTTTAAAATTTTATGTATATTTGTTATTCTGGTGTCGTTTTGCAAGCAACTGAAATAACTTCAGTAATTTCACTTCTAAAGTAAAGGCAATTTAATTGTAGTGCTATGTAATTTTTCTCTTCTTAAGCATACTTCAGAACAAAATTAAAATCTCTACAAATTAGCAATGATTAATCTTAATGTGTCTTTTTATATGCTGTTGCTATTTGTGCTTTCAGAAATTACAGCAAATTAATGCATTCAAATTTCCTTCACCAGCTGCTGATTCTTGTCCAGATGAAGAAAAAACAGCTTAAGAGTTTCCAGAATATAAAGAGGGTTTGTTTGCTGCATCCGTTATGTCATTGCTTCGTGATGCAAATGTCAGCCTCATGGGAAGACACAGAAAAAAGCTTTTCACATCTCTGCCTCATTCTGGATTATTCTCTCTCTAGTAGCTCTTTGATCTATATGCATATTAGTTCCTGCTGCCAAAGGGCAGAGAATTTATTCTGTGGAAAAAAACAAATCCTTCCTCAGTGGGGGTGGCATGGGGGCAACCTTCAGAAATGAATGCTTACCAGCCAGACAATATGTTCTAGAGGCCATCAGACGGTTACAGCTTTGCTTACAGGCAAAGAATAACAGAGCTGGAAGGAACCTTGGAGGTCTTCTAGTCCAACCCACAGCTCAAACAGGAGACCCTGCCGTGTGAGACAAATGGGGGTCCAATCCCTTTTTAAAAACCTCCTGTAATAGAGCACCCACAACTTCTGAAGGCAACCTGTTCCATTGATTAATTGTCCTCACATCAGGAAATTTCTTCTTAGTTCTAAGCTCCTTCTCTCCTTGATTAGTTTCCATCCATTGCTTTTTGTCCTGTCTTCAGGTACTTTGGAGAATAGGCTGACCCTCTCTTCTCTGTGACAGCCCCATGTCACCTCTAGTCCTTTTTGTTAGACTAAGACATGCACAGTTCCTGGAACTGTACTTAACAGTTTGCAATTCCCGAATCAACTTTGTTGCTCTTCTCTGCACTCCCCTGACATTTTGCATCAGTGTGCATAGGAAATGATGCTATTGAATTCATAATTGTTTTCTACTTGGCTGCACCAAATAAATCAAAAGGAAACTTGTAATCCATCCTGTATTACTTGGATTCTAAACCAATCACAAAGGATATTATTGAAAGTTGTGGTTTAAAACTTGTTTGGAAGTAAGTTTGAATCTTGGGTCAGAATGAAGGGTGAGCTCAAGGCTATTTCCTTAGCTGACAGATGTCAAAAAAGGAACAGTGCACCTTGCCCCTTCCACGTCAAGATATTTGGGCTAGTTTACTTTACACTAGCAGTGACTTCTACAACATCACTAAATAAAAACTAGCAATTTGCAGCTTTTTCATGACGTCCACAGTCAGAGCCAGGGATCCCAATTTATTCCTGGTAAGGTCACTTATCAAGGGCTGGGGGAAGGAAGCATAAATATAGCTCATAATTAAGTATACCTTTCATCAGATAAATCCTAAATAGCCACCTCATATGACTTGTAAAACTCACACTAGCAATAAACAGCTGGCCTTTTTAAATTCCCCCCTCCCTCCTTTATCTTTTGGAACCATTTCAGAAGCAGTTGCTGTGGGCATAAGGCTTCCATTGACTGAATGTTATCTCAGATGGAAAGGAATGAAGATATAATTGCTGTGACGCTGTGCCCAGCTTAGACTGATTGCAGAAAGGAAACTGGCTGGACATGACCTGGCTTGCTTTGCCTTATTTGTGGGACAGGCTATTATATCACAGAAATGTCCTCTGCACCCCACACCCCAAGGATCAATGATGACAGGAGCTGGCTTCTATGTCACTAATCGTAACATGAAAACATTCCCTGTTGCAGAGCAGATGCAATTGTTCTTTCTTTTCAAGTCCTAGGAGACAGTGCCTAATTTTGCAGTCCGAAAACTGCAAACCAAACCAGATGTTTGTAGGGTCACAAAATTTCCAGCATGTTGTCTTGTTTTGATATCTTCTCCATTCACTTTTGATTTCAATCTTTTACTGAATTTTTAAGGCATTATGTACTTACTCAACTAAAAAGTTAAAGTTGATTCCAACTTTAACTTTTTACTGAAAGCTGTTGCGGATGGGGAGTACTAGTGTATGGTAACATGAATGTCCTGTGAAATATAGTAGGTAGTTTGGCTCACTGACAAGTGTTAAGACATTTCTTGATATCATAAGAAGTGAATAGCGATAGCACTTAGATTTATATACCGCTTCACAGTGCTTTACAGCCCTCTCTAAGTGGTTTATAGAGTCAGTATATTGGCCCCAACAATCTGGGTCCTCATTTTACCAACCTCGGAAAGATGGAAGTCTGAGTCAACCTCAAGCCGGTGAGGATTAAATCCCTGGCAATCAGTAGAATTAGCCTGTGATGCTGCATTCTAACCACTGCACCACATTTTATGGAATGAACTATGATGCTAGTTAATTCAATAGTTACTAAGCCACTGAAGATTGGCTGGGTTTTTGTTTGGCACAATATGTAAATTTTAGCATTGAATTCTCAGTTTCCCTCATCCGCCTCAGATTAGGTTATTGTGTTGTGATCCAACCTCTACAGAGCGATTCAGATCTTAGAAGGATAAGCCTATGAACAGGGATCCTGTCAGCTGCCATTTTAAGAGTCACTAGCAATCTCTGAGGGGCCGCGGTGGCTCAGGGCTAGGACATTGAGCTTGTCGATCGAAAGGTCGGCAGCTCAGCGGTTCGAATCCCTAGTGCTGCCGTGTAACGGGGTGAGCTCCCGTTACTTGTTCCAGCTTCTACCAACCTAGCAGTTTTGAAAGCACGTAAAAATGCAAGTAGAAAAAATAGGGACCACCTTTGGTGGGAAGGTAACAGTGTTCCGTGCGCCTGCAGCATTGAGTCATGCCGGCCACATGACCACGGAGACGTCTTCGGACAGCATTGGCTCTTTAACTTTGAAACGGAAATGAGCACTGCTCCCTAGAGTCGGGAACGACTAGCACGTATGTGCAAGGGGAACCTTTACCTTTACCTTTAGCAATTTCTGAAAACACAATTCAAGTTATTGCCTAAAGAGCAAAGAAAAATATGGGATTTTTTCCCCCTTCCTAGGCACAAATGTGTCAGCTGCACACATCTCTGAATAGTAGTACAGTACCTACTGAAAAAAAAGCATGAAAAAGAAAGTGCAACATAGACAAAACCCTCTGGTTAGTTTTTTTAAAATGGCTCTTATTATTATTATTATTATTATTATTATCATTATTATTATTATTTAGTAGATTTCTATACCGCCCTTCTCCCGAAGGACTCAGGG
Organism: Ahaetulla prasina; assembly: GCF_028640845.1. Classification (NCBI taxonomy): domain Eukaryota; kingdom Metazoa; phylum Chordata; class Lepidosauria; order Squamata; family Colubridae; genus Ahaetulla; species Ahaetulla prasina. The sequence continues at coordinate 266,631,349 of NC_080539.1, read as the reverse complement.
CGGTTTACAGCCAAAATAAAACACAAACAATATACAATTAAAAACAAAATTTAAAAACTTATTATACAATTGGCCGAAACTTTAAAACATTTAAAATCTAAAAACCCGTTAAAATTTGTTAGATTCGGGCAATAACGAGGCAGGAGACCAGATGAGTAACAACAGCTCTTTACTATATGGTGAACCCAGCAACCGCAAACGGTAAAAACCCCTCCTTATATACAGTTCAGCTGGAGGCTATCAGCCAATTAGCAACGTGCTATTTCCCGCTCTATTTTCCCTCCAAAACCCTTAAAGATACATTACAAAATTCATATAAAATTTAGAAATTTAAAAAATTTAAAAGTTAAAAAATTTAACAGAAACTTAAGCCAGCCCCGCGCGAGTAAATAAATATGTTTTCAATTCGCGGCGAAAGGTCCGAAGATCAGGTATTTGGCGCAAACCAGGGGGAAGTTCGTTCCAGAGGGTAGGAACCCCCACAGAGAAGGATCTTCCCCTGGGGGCCGCCAGCCGACATTGTTTGGCGGACGGCACCCTGAGAAGTCCCTCTCTGTGTGAGCGTACGGGTCGGTGGGAGGCATGGGGTAACAGTAGGCGGTCCCGTAAGTACCCAGGCCCTAAGCCATGGAGCGCTTTAAAGGTAGTAACCAAAACCTTAAAGTGCACCCGAAAGACCACAGGCAGCCAGTGCAGCCTGCGCAGGAGTGGTGTTACGTGGGAGCTGCGTGGGGCTCCCTCTATCACCCGCGCAGCTGCATTCTGGACTAACTGAAGCCTCCGAGTGCACTTCAAGGGGAGCCCCATGTAGAGAGCATTGCAATAATCCAAGCGAGAGGTAACAAGAGCATGAGTGACTGTGCATAAGGCATCCCGATCAAGAAAGGGGCACAACTGGCGAACCAGGCGAACCTGGTGAAAAGGTCTCTTGGAGACGGCCGTCAAATGATCTTCAAACGACAGCCGTTCATCCAGGAGAACACCCAAGTTGCGCACCCTTTCCCTTAGGGCCAATAACTCGCCCCCAACAGTCAGCTGCGGCTTAATTAATGTATATAGATAGTTTTTGGCTTTTGACTGCAATTGGGATTGGATTTCTGGTTGTATGTTGATATGGTCATAGGTTGAGGCACCCACATGACCAGACCAATTTTACAGTTTATTTTGTGGGGGTCATTAAGTGAATTACTGCAGAGTGGTGCAGTGGCTTAGAGGTGGAGCTCTCGCCTCATAATCAGGAGGCTGTGAGTTTGATCCTAGATAAAGGCAGATATCTTTGGACACATTGAGATTATATTTGTTGAATATAACTCCGCATTGGTGACAGGAAGGGCATCCGGCCAGTAAACATTCAGCTCTATTCAGTTGCCCAGACTCCACCCCACAAGGGATTATGGGATCATTAAAGGACGATGAATTGAAGGAACTATTGCAGCATTAAATGAATACAGCACTGTTAAGCAAATGCTGCAATCATAAATGCAAATCCAAATCTTCTGAATCAGCATTATTATTAATATTTTTTGCTATAAACTGATCGTGGGATGCTACCACCAGTCATAAAGGTGAGCTTGTGTCAAGTACCTAAAATGAAAGCACAATATTGGAGGGGTTGGCATGACATTTTACGATAGCCAGAAGTATTTTATGGGTTGCAAAGCACCTGTATGAATTTTGAATGCTTGTTAAATGACCAGTTTCAGGTCAAGGATTACTTGCATGTGAATTAGCTTTTGGAATTACATGGATCTTTCTTCTAAGGTAAGGCTGTCAAATTCCTGGCCTGCAGGCTGGATGCGTCATGCGCTGGCCACACCCTGTTTAGTGAAAGGGAAAAAAGTCCCGATATGTCACATGATGCCGCCGTGACGACACGAGTTAGACACCCCTTTTCTAAGGCAATGTTTCTCAACCTCAGCAGTTTGAAGATATGTGGACTTCAACTTTCTGGCTGCCATAAAAAAAAAAAAATTAATACCCAACCATTTGTTTTAAATCAGCAAAGTTTTGTTTTTACTTCTTAAACTATTTTCGTTTGTCTTACATATTCGAAAGGAATGGAATGGGAGCTGAGTTGTTATGGATAACATTTGGAAATGGTCTCCTGTTTTGGTCAAGTGTAACTGATAGGCTTTCTATTCCTTTAATTAAGTCCGCATTCTTTCAAATGAAAATGAAATTAGTCTTTCATTTTCAGCAAAGTGGGGGGTGGAAACTCTGAGCTGCTCTCTATTGCTTTGGGAAAGAATCTCCAATGCTTGCCAAAAATATTGTATTCATCTGATGACGGATGTCCTCAGGCTGACTCTGCTGAAGAGTCTCTTATGCTCTCAGCTGCTTTTTTGGAAAAGTACTCTCTGTCTCATCGTTGCCTCATACTGTGGCTTCACACTGGTTACCCAGCTACATGGCAACCAGTTGTACCTTGCTAGGCCTTGGGTTTGTTTCTTTAAACCAGTTCATAGGAATTTGAATCAATACGACTCTAGATCAGTGGTGGGTTTCTACCGGTTCGCCCTGGTTCGGGCGAAACAGTAGTGGCAGTGGTGGGAGGCTCTGTCCACCTGCCTGGACATCATCAGTAGGAACTACCCTGGGAGCCCTTGCAGTAGTCGTTCCATCAGGTTTTGGAACAGCCCTGGTGCCACACTGACCCCAAATTGCAATGGTGCACTTGAAGGCCCCCTGTGCGTCACAATCGTTTGGGCTTGCTGTGCGGGCGCTCACTGGCAGTTGTTGGTAGGCTTGGGCCAAGTCTAACTTTGCAAAGACTTGCCTTGCCCCAAGAGTGCAATAAGTGTTGCACCACGGAACCGGGTAAGCGCTTTTCTGTAAGGCTTTGTTAAGCGTCGCCTTGTAGTCAGCGCAAATTCTAATTGACCCGTCCGGTTTTATGGGGGTGACGATTGGCGTCTCCCACTTTGCGTGATCGACTGGCACCAAAATCCCCTGATTTATGAGCTTGTCCAGCTCCTTATCGATTTTTGGTTTTAGGGCAAAAGGGACTCTCCTCGCCTTAAGCCTAATGGGGGCTACCTGGGGGTCTAAGTTGAAGGAAATAGGGGTCCCCTTGTACTTGCCCAGGCAGTCCTTGAAGACATCTTCGAACTCGTTAAAGAGAATGTCTTTCAAATTGCAGTCACTTCTGTAGATGCCAGTCACTCCCATGCCCAGGGCACGAAACCAGTCTAGTCCCAACAGACTGGGCAGAGTTCCTTCGGCGATCGTGATGGGCAGGGTCTTTTGTGGAGGGTCACTCGACTCGGACGGAGGTGGTCCCTCGAACAGGGATGCGATTCCCCTGGTAGTCGTGCACTCGTAGCCGTTGTGCTTGCAGGTGGCGCTTCGCGACGGACGGCAGCGACTTCGCCAGAGTGTCCCAGGACATGATGGTGATCGCTGATCCCGTGTCTACTTCAAGCCTGCACCGTACTCCCTCTATCTTGGGCTTGGTGAAGATCTTCTTCTCCACTTTGGTTGAGGCGCGGCCTATAATGACAGTCGTTTGGTTAGACTTCGCGCCTTTCTTGTTTGAACCAATCGCGGGCCGCCTTTCCAGTTCCGCGTTTTGATTGGCCGATTTGAATTTTCGGCGGGAAGGTTGGGCCGCTCTGCAAACCTGAGCTAGTGCCTTTCTTCCCACACCGCCGGCATGTTGCGTCTTTAAACCTGCAGCGTTGGCGCTGATGCTGCCCTCCGCAGCTTCCGCACTGCCACGGTCCTCAGTGTCGCTTCTCGGTCCGGCAGACCCTTCCTCATCCTCGCCTCACCGCCGGATTCGGACTGAATCTCCTCCTGGTGTACTGGCGTTGGCTTTGCGCTCGCCTTGGATTGAAGAGGCTTTTGCAGGGTCTCTGCTGCTTTAGTAGACATTTCGTGCTCTGGCTTCGTCCAGAGCGTGGCTAGTGTCAGGTTGCTCTGGCTAGCAGCCGCCGCCAGACGGATGTCCTTGACCCCTCGGATGAGTTGCTCGAGTAGCACCTCGCCCAGGTCTCGGTATCCGCAGTCCTTGGACGCCTTCTTAAAGCGGCCATGTAGTCACCGATGGACTCGCCTCCATCTGTCTCGTTCTCAATTCAAACCGCTGCACGTATTTGGACGGCGCGCAAATGGTTCTTCAGCAAAGTCTGCAGAGTCGGCCACGATACCGATTGTATCGGCGTTGGCTCTGCCAGGGCTTCCGCATCGATGACCTCCGCCCGCAATGGCTTAAGAAGTAAGCCCGTTTGCGGTTATCAGGGATCCCCTGTAGTTCGTTGGCTTCTAGAAAGCTTTCGAAACGGGTCATATATGTTCCCCATTTCTCCTTGACCGGGTTGTACGGTGCGGGTGGCGTGTTTGCCATTTCCGCGTTTCTGCCCTGCGTTCGCTGGGTTCGGAACTATCGTGCTTCAGCTCGGTTCTGGTTCTCCTTAGCCTCGAATCCCACCTTCGTCGCCAATGTTAAGTTCTGGAAGTAACGAGGCTGGAGACCAGGATAGTGACAACAGCTCTTTAATATATGGTGAACCCAGCGACAGGCTGGGGGAAAACCTCTCCTTTTATACAGTTCTGCAGGAGGCTTCGTCCAATCAGCAACGTGCTGATTTCCCGCTCAAATATTTAAAGGTACAACTGTTAATACATAACAGCAACATAGACAAAACCCTCTGGTTAGTTTTTTTAAAATGGCTCTTATTATTATTATTATTATTACACATTATTTTTCCTCTCCATTTGTAATATGTCACATCTCAGGTAAAAGCAAGTTTCGACGTGAAACTTGTGAGTGTGAGCCACTATTCATCACTATGTTGGGGCATCAGCAGCAAAGGAAACATTCAGCATTCAAATATTTCACATTCCTTTATCATGCTGGTATGATAATTGTCGTGACCGTCACATAAGATAATAGTGGTGAAATTAAAACCTGAACAGGGCTAGGGAATCCAAGTATATTTAACATTTGGATCACAAATACCTGGTAGTTCTATTTTTAAAAAATGCGACTAAAGAATAACAATGGCTAACAGGAAAATAACAACAACTGAAGCAGATAAATGAGATAAAGGTAATGTGGTTGAGATTTACAACACATATTTTTATTTATGCTCCATGTCAGGGGTTCCCAACCCCTGAGCTGTGGCCCATTCATAACCGGGACAGGCAAGAGGCGATGTTGTGGCTCCAGCCACCACCTCCCCGGGCCTGGCCCCCTGCCAGAAAGTGACTCAGAGAGTGAGGGGGAAGTGCCATCAGGGCTCCCCTCTGCAGGGCTGGCCTCTCTGGCTCAGCTCCAGGAGCCAGAGGCAGGCCAGGTGGAGGAGGTGACGAGGCCTCTGTCTCCTTTATCTCCCCCCCGTCCAGGCAATGCTTCCAGACCCAGCTGTGGATGATCAGTCCTGGTTAGATCCCAGGTTTTGTAGACAAGAGAGGCGGGAACAACAAAAGAAGGGGTGAGGCAGACCTAGAGAGTGCTGAGTCACAGAGCCACACCCACAGGGTATAAAAGCAGGAGGGGCTGCTCTACTACTTCATGACGGACAAAACAAACTGACTGGAGGAGACTTGAGCTGAACTATTTGACTGAGCATTTGGCCTGGATTGCTGTTTGTTCCTGACTTCTTGGTTGCTCCAGTAACGAGCTTCTGTGACACTGGCATCAGGGAAGATAAAGAAAACCTTGGCAGACGATCGCTGGTTTGCTGCCAGGGCTGATAGCTGCCGTGGACTAAATTGCTGGCTAATTGAGTCAGTTCACGTGTCTCCCAGACTGAGGTGGGAGGGGGGAGAACAGGCGAGGGAGTATGCATGAGTGATGGGCTCCTGTGCTCGCATGTGAAGCTTCAATCGCATGAGCACCAGAGATGTGCGCCCACCGCTCACACAAATGGAGGTGTGAGTGCTTGCCTATTGTGTCTGCCACTTACACAGAACCATCCCCTCTCCCCTCTCCAGGCCTCCAAGCCAGAAAGGTTGGGGATCGCTGCTCTATGTTGTAATTGCCCACCCCCAAGTCCTTTTGTGCTGCCTCATCATAATATTGGTGGCAGGGGTGAAATTAAAAAAATTCTCCTACCAGTTCTGTGAGCGTGGCTTATTGGGGAGAGGTCATGTGACTGGGTGGGCATGGCCAACTCAACATCACTCACCAGCCCCTCCCCTCCCAGCCAATTCTTGTGGCGAATAGCAGGAAAATGGGGAGGAGAATATTCCTGCCTACCATCCTTCCCTCAGTCTGTGCTGAAATTGAGGAATGGGTGACAGGCAGGAAAATCCCCTTCCCCGTTTTCCTGCCTTTCACAAAAATGGCTCCATTCCAGCTGCTCCCTTGTCCCCCTCCCTCCTGGGGACTACCTTAAAGGGACAGGCTGCAGCAGCTCCATTCTGAATGGAGGGAGAAAAGTTAGCATTCTCTCTGCTGCATTTAACATTGAATTCTGTGGAATATTGAGCGGCCGGAAAAGGTGAGCGGCGACCGGCTGGGTGTGGGTGGGGCCAAGGAAGAGTAATTACTAATGGTTCAGCAAACTGATGCCCATAATCTTTAGCAGTTTGCCCGAACCGGTCCGAACTAGTAGGATTTCACCCCTGGTTGGTGGGGTTGTTTCTGTGAGGGATTTGGAATATACTCCAATGTATCCAAGGTGTGAAGACCATCTCAGCTGCCTAGTTAAAGTAAACAGGCACTAGATTGGGTAGCAGCAACATAGGAAGATGCCAGGGGCAGACGATTACTTTAGTGACAAAAGCAAGGGTATCAATTGCTATTGTGTATACAAGAGGGCAAACCACTCCTGTATTTTTACCAAGAAAAACACATGGATAGTAGATATAAAATGATTGACAATATAGTGCCAGATGGTAAGCCCCTCAGGTCAGATGGCACTCGACATAACAAAACAGAGCTGAGGATCTTTTGGAGTTCTAATCGTGTGCTAGATTAAAAACTTTGGCGCATCTAGTTGCTGATGTTGCCATACAGGAAAAGAAAAAGAAAAGCTGCAAAGGTAGAATTACAGTAGGAACATGGAAGGTAGAAAGCATGAATACAGTAAAAGATGAAATGAAACAACTACAAATTGATATATTAGGCTTCAAGATGGAGATAGAGATGGATGGGACATTTTCAGTCAGATTACACTATTTATTATGCTGGATATGAAAAGCAAAGAGGAAACAGTGTTACTTTTGTAATTAGGATAGGTATAGTAAGAACAGTATTTAGCCACTATGCAATCAATGATGAATAATATCGATTAGACTTTGTGGTCAACCATTTAGTGTGACAATTATTCACATTTATGAAAGAGGAGGTCGATTACCTCTATGATCAACTCCAATTTGAAATCAACAAAATGTGCAAGCAGAATGTGATTGAAGACTGGAATCTCAAAACTGGAAGCATGAAAGAAAACAATGTAGTTGAATTTTATGGCTTAGGAAACTGAAATTAAATGGGAGAGAGTTTCATCAGTTTCTACCACTGCAATTATTTCTTCACAGCTAATGCTGTCCTCAAACAACTAAAAGGACACCTCTATACATGGACATCTCCAGAAGGAGTATATAGAAATCAAATAGACTATGTTGTTGTTAAATGGTATAGCATCAAAAACATGGCCAGATGCTGCCAATAGAAGGGATCATGAACTGCTCATGCACAAGCTTCAAATTAAACTAAGGAAAAAAGCCAGTCGTTTCCCACAATATGATCCTGAACATATATCCACCATTTTCAAAGAGAATCTGAACTTTAAAAATGGTTAAGGATGAATGTGAAAAGAGACTATCAAAAATGAAGAGAAAAAAGCAGAGTTGACATCAGAGGAAACCGTGGAAATTGCCAAGACAAGAAGGCAAAACCAAGAAAGAAAGAAAATCTCAGGAAAGAACTTACTAGCAAAAAGTTTCAGAGAGCTGTTAGAAGAAACATGAAGCATTGCTACAGCAACATTTGTAAAGATATTGAAGATGGAAACAGACATGGAAAACAAGGAAGTATTTCAAAAGATCTCTGAACTCAGAAAAACATGCTAACTTCAACTGGTATGCTAAAGGATGCTGAAGGACAGATAGTAACTGAGAACAAAGGAAGATGGAAGGACTGGTACAACTAAATGTTGTACCTTGATGAATGCATCTTTTCTTTTATGTACACTGAGAGCATATGCACCAAGACAAATTCCTTGTGTGTCCAATCACACTTGGCCAATAAAATTCTATTCTACACTGAAACACTATACAGTAGAGATGTCAGCATCCAAGGCACCTCAAGATAGTCCTTATTTTCAAGAGCCTTTAGTACTAGAAAAAGAAGTTAGATCAACACTCTGGTCATTAGGAACTAATGGAGTATCCTCTAAAATATAGTGAGCAACAGAAGAAGAATCAATCAAGGTTCTAACCAAATCTGAACAACAACACAGTGACCAACTGATTGGATGAGGTCAACCTACATTCCAATACCAAAAAAGGATGCTTAACACAGTGTAAAAACAATTGTACAACATCCTTAATTTCACATTCTGTACTAGTAAAATAATGCTTAAGAAGATTAAAGTTCTGGACAGAAAAAGATGTTCAAACTGAGTTTAGAAAAGTTGAGGAACATGAGACATTATTACTGATGCATGTTGAATAATTAGAAAGCCAAAGAATGTAAAAAAAAGCCATATGTCAGTATGACATGCCTAATAAATCTATACTTTGAGGGACCCTGCCTTGAGTTTGATTTTCTATGGGCTGTTACTTGGAACCCTGACATTTCATCAATTACAGAAAAGCCTTTCATTGTGTTGATCATGTCAAGCTGTGGAAAGTGGTCAGAAAAATGAGAATCCCAGAAGATCTCATTGTCTTCATGAGAAAACACATATAGTCAAGAAACCACAATATGGACAGAACTTGGTGAAACAGATTGGTAGCAGGGAATTGTGACTAGACTATATACTGTCCCTTTATTCATTCAACCTATATGCTGAAGAGAGGGGAGGGAGGAGGAGGGAGGAGGAGAATCTAGATTGGAAGAAGATTTAAAATTGGAGGAAGGAATATCAATCACTTGGGCTTCCCTGATGACACTACTCTGGTAGTTGAATATGCAAAGGATCTGCAAGCCCTAAAACAGTAAAGAGCACAGTGAAAAATAGGACTAAAATTAAGTATAAAAAAGACCAACCTAATGACAAAAGGTAGAACAATCAGAATTGGCAATGAAGATCTTGAAATGGTGGACAACTTCTGCCTTTTAGGCTCAACCATCAGCAGTAAAGGAAAAAGCTGTCAAGAAACACACTGCAGAGTAGCACTTGGTAGAGCAGCCATGAAGTCCTTGGAAAAGATTTTCAAATGCTGTGATGTGACTACACCTACAAAGATCAGAATCATACAAGTCATGGTATTCCTGTGACACGCTATGGGAATGAAAGCTGGATTTTAAAAAAACAAGATAGGAAGAGTACATTCTGGTGACAGAGAATTTTCCCAAGGATGGGCTCCAGCACAAATCCAAAAGCTTAGAAGACTAAATCTCTGGTCTTGGTGACCAACCAAGATTGGATCCTGCAGAGTACTGACATCTTTGGACTTTGATATTGGAGAAGACTCTTGAGAATACTGTGGACAGCCAGGTAAACAAACTGGTGGATCATTGAACAAATCAACCCAGATTTGTTTACATTCTTTATAAGCAAATGGCGGGAATGTCATCCTAAATGCTACCAGACTCTGAGAGCCAGTATCTGGTAGCATTTAGGATTTAATTATACAAGAAAGGTTGAAATCTGGAACATGCAGCCAGCCACAGCCTGCAAAATTCTGGTAGAGTTTATGGCTAATCTGGCCAGCAGCCATGAAAACCCCATCCTCTAGAATGTCTTGTCATCAAGAACAAAGGATTTTCTTGTATTCTGGCGTCACCAGTGTAAATTGCCTGGCCAATCAGCATAATGATTCCTGACTGAGAAATGCCAGCATTTCTGCTATAGTACCAAAAAAAAAAGCAGTTCTCAAGCCAGAATGGGGAAATTGTCTAGAAACAGAGGCCCTGGGACCTTTACCCTGTTCATCTATGACCCAGCATTTACCCCTTTAAACACCCACTGATTTTCCACTGCGCCAATAGGGTGGAAATGCGAGAAATTCCATGGAATTTCCTCAGAGCTGCAACAGCTCTGTTACGGGAAAGAGACATGGTTATAGAACTGCCTTCTCCCAGCAAAGAACTATGTCATCCCATCTCTTGATTGAGAGCCTGTATTGTATTTTCCTCATAGGGGTAATGCACTGATCCTGATTGGCTGGTCTGGTGTGAAGACCATCTCAGCTGCCTAGTTAAAGTAAACAGGCACTAGATTGGGTAGCAGCAACATAGGAAGATGCCAGGGGCAGACGATTACTTTAGTGACAAAAGCAAGGGTATCAATTGCTATTGTGTATACAAGAGGGCAAACCACTCCTGTATTTTTACCAAGAAAAACACATGGATAGTAGATATAAAATGATTGACAATATAGTGCCAGATGGTAAGCCCCTCAGGTCAGATGGCACTCGACATAACAAAACAGAGCTGAGGATCTTTTGGAGTTCTAATCGTGTGCTAGATTAAAAACTTTGGCGCATCTAGTTGCTGATGTTGCCATACAGGAAAAGAAAAAGAAAAGAAAAGAAAAGAAAAGCTGCAAAGGTTATAACTGTGAAAAAGAAAATGATTGACAATATAGTGCCAGATGGTAAGCCCTCAGGTCAGATGGCACTCGACATAACAAAACAGAGCTGAGGATCTTTTGGAGTTCTAATCGTGTGCTAAATTAAAAACTTTACGCATCTAGTTGCTGATGTTGCCATACAGGAAAAGAAAAGAAAAGAAAAGAAAAGAAAAGAAAAGAAAAGAAAAGAAAAGAAAAGAAAAGAAAAGCTGCAAAGGTAGAATTACAGTAGGAACATGGAAGGTAGGTTGGTAGCAATTATTTTTCTGCTTTTAACATTGAATTCTGTGGAATATTGAGCGGCCGGAAAAGGTGAGCGGCGACCGGCTGGGTGTGGGTGGGGCCAAGGAAGAGTAATTACTAATGGTTCGGCAAACTGATGCCCATAATCTTTAGCAGTTTGCCCGAACCGGTCCGAACTAGTAGGATTTCACCCCTGGTTGGTGGGGTTGTTTCTGTGAGGGATTTGGAATATACTCCAATGTATCCAAGGTGTGAAGACCATCTCAGCTGCCTAGTTAAAGTAAACAGGCACTAGATTGGGTAGCAGCAACATAGGAAGATGCCAGGGGCAGACGATTACTTTAGTGACAAAAGCAAGGGTATCAATTGCTATTGTGTATACAAGAGGGCAAACCACTCCTGTATTTTTACCAAGAAAAACACATGGATAGTAGATATAAAATGATTGACAATATAGTGCCAGATGGTAAGCCCCTCAGGTCAGATGGCACTCGACATAACAAAACAGAGCTGAGGATCTTTTGGAGTTCTAATCGTGTGCTAAATTAAAAACTTTGGCGCATCTAGTTGCTGATGTTGCCATACAGGAAAAGAAAAAGAAAAGCTGCAAAGGTAGAATTACAGTAGGAACATGGAAGGTAGAAAGCATGAATACAGTAAAAGATGAAATGAAACAACTACAAATTGATATATTAGGCTTCAAGATGGAGATGGAGATGGATGGGACATTTTCAGTCAGATTACACTATTTATTATGCTGGATATGAAAAGCAAAGAGGAAACAGTGTTACTTTTGTAATTAGGATAGGTATAGTAAGAACAGTATTTAGCCACTATGCAATCAATGATGAATAATATCGATTAGACTTTGTGGTCAACCATTTAGTGTGACAATTATTCACATTTATGAAAGAGGAGGTCGATTACCTCTATGATCAACTCCAATTTGAAATCAACAAAATGTGCAAGCAGAATGTGATTGAAGACTGGAATCTCAAAACTGGAAGCATGAAAGAAAACAATGTAGTTGAATTTTATGGCTTAGGAAACTGAAATTAAATGGGAGAGAGTTTCATCAGTTTCTACCACTGCAATTATTTCTTCACAGCTAATGCTGTCCTCAAACAACTAAAAGGACACCTCTATACATGGACATCTCCAGAAGGAGTATATAGAAATCAAATAGACTATGTTGTTGTTAAATGGAGGAACTCAGGTATAGCATCAAAAACATGGCCAGATGCTGCCAATAGAAGGGATCATGAACTGCTCATGCACAAGCTTCAAATTAAACTAAGGAAAACAGCCAGTCGTTTCCCACAATATGATCCTGAACATATATCCACCATTTTCAAAGAGAACCTGAACTTTAAAAATGGTTAAGGATGAATGTGAAAAGAGACTACCAAAAATGAAGAGAAAAAAGCAGAGTTGACATCAGAGGAAACCGTGGAAATTGCCAAGACAAGAAGGCAAAACCAAGAAAGAAAGAAAATCTCAGGAAAGAACTTACTAACAAAAAGTTTCAGAGAGCTGTTAGAAGAAACATGAAGCATTGCTACAGCAACATTTGTAAAGATATTGAAGATGGAAACAGACATGGAAAACAAGGAAGTATTTCAAAAGATCTCTGAACTCAGAAAAACATGCTAACTTCAACTGGTATGCTAAAGGATGCTGAAGGACAGATAGTAACTGAGAACAAAGGAAGATGGAAGGACTGGTACAACTAAATGTTGTACCTTGATGAATGCATCTTTTCTTTTATGTACACTGAGAGCATATGCACCAAGACAAATTCCTTGTGTGTCCAATCACACTTGGCCAATAAAATTCTATTCTATACTGAAACACTATACAGTAGAGATGTCAGCATCCAAGGCACCTCAAGATAGTCCTTATTTTCAAGAGCCTTTAGTACTAGAAAAAGAAGTTAGATCAACACTCTGGTCATTAGGAACTAATGGAGTATCCTCTAAAATATAGTGAGCAACAGAAGAAGAATCAATCAAGGTTCTAACCAAATCTGAACAACAACACAGTGACCAACTGATTGGATGAGGTCAACCTACATTCCAATACCAAAAAAGGATGCTTAACAGAGTGTAAAAACAATTGTACAACATCCTTAATTTCACATTCTGTACTAGTAAAATAATGCTTAAGAAGATTAAAGTTCTGGACAGAAAAAGATGTTCAAACTGAGTTTAGAAAAGTTGAGGAACATGAGACATTATTACTGATGCATGTTGAATAATTAGAAAGCCAAAGAATGTAAAAAAAAGCCATATGTCAGTATGACATGCCTAATAAATCTATACTTTGAGGGACCCTGCCTTGGAGTTTGATTTTCTATGGGCTGTTACTTGGAACCCTGACATTTCATCAATTACAGAAAAGCCTTTCATTGTGTTGATCATGTCAAGCTGTGGAAAGTGGTCAGAAAAATGAGAATCCCAGAAGATCTCATTGTCTTCATGAGAAAACACATATAGTCAAGAAACCACAATATGGACAGAACTTGGTGAAACAGATTGGTAGCAGGGAATTGTGACTAGACTATATACTGTCCCTTTATTCATTCAACCTATATGCTGAAGAGAGGGGGGGGAGGGAGGGAGGGAGGGAGAAGCTAGATTGGAAGAAGATTTAAAATTGGAGGAAGGAATATCAATCACTTGGGCTACCCTGATGACACTACTCTGGTAGTTGAATATGCAAAGGATCTGCAAGCCCTAAAACAGTAAAGAGCACAGTGAAAAATAGGACTAAAATTAAGTATAAAAAAGACCAACCTAATGACAAAAGGTAGAACAATCAGAATTGGCAATGAAGATCTTGAAATGGTGGACAACTTCTGCCTTTTAGGCTCAACCATCAGCAGTAAAGGAAAAAGCTGTCAAGAAACACACTGCAGAGTAGCACTTGGTAGAGCAGCCATGAAGTCCTTGGAAAAGATTTTCAAATGCTGTGATGTGACTACACCTACAAAGATCAGAATCATACAAGTCATGGTATTCCTGTGACACGCTATGGGAGTGAAAGCTGGATTTAAAAAAAACAAGATAGGAAGAGTACATTCTGGTGACAGAGAATTTTCCCAAGGATGGGCTCCAGCACAAATCCAAAAGCTTAGAAGACTAAATCTCTGGTCTTGGTGACCAACCAAGATTGGATCCTGCAGAGTACTGACATCTTTGGACTTTGATATTGGAGAAGACTCTTGAGAATACTGTGGACAGCCAGGTAAACAAACTGGTGGATCATTGAACAAATCAACCCAGATTTGTTTACATTCTTTATAAGCAAATGGCGGGAAGGTCATCCTAAATGCTACCAGACTCTGAGAGCCAGTATCTGGTAGCATTTAGGATTTAATTATACAAGAAAGGTTGAAATCTGGAACATGCAGCCAGCCACAGCCTGCAAAATTCTGGTAGAGTTTATGGCTAATCTGGCCAGCAGCCATGAAAACCCCATCCTCTAGAATGTCTTGTCATCAAGAACAAAGGATTTTCTTGTATTCTGGCGTCACCAGTGTAAATTGCCTGGCCAATCAGCATAATGATTCCTGACTGAGAAATGCCAGCATTTCTGCTATAGTACCAAAAAAAAAAAGCAGTTCTCAAGCCAGAATGGGGAAATTGTCTAGAAACAGAGGCCCTGGGACCTTTACCCTGTTCATCTATGACCCAGCATTTACCCCTTTAAACGCCCACTGATTTTCCACTGCGCCAATAGGGTGGAAATGCGAGAAATTCCATGGAATTTCCTCAGAGCTGCAACAGCTCTGTTACGGGAAAGAGACATGGTTATAGAACTGCCTTCTCCCAGCAAAGAACTATGTCATCCCATCTCTTGATTGAGAGCCTGTATTGTATTTTCCTCATAGGGGTAATGCACTGATCCTGATTGGCTGGTCTGGTGTGAAGACACAGAATGTTCAGTTACTCAGAGAACAAAGTTGTCAACAACATGATGTTCCCAGCCCAATTTCCATTTATGAAAAGATATAACTGTCAGTTGGTTTTAGACTTTTTTTTTAAAGACAGATATAGGTTCGGTGAACAAACTGAAACTTTAAACCAAAAAACCTAACTTTTTTGATTCACCTGCTGTTAATTATCATATCTTTCCCATTGTGGTGGAATTATAGGTATGATGGAATTTTACACTTTTTAATTTGTTTTTTTTAAAATCAAATGCAATTGGGTATCAATCATTAAAAGATAAAGGTTCCCCTCGCACATACGTGCTAGTCGTTCCTGACTCTAGGGGGCGGTGCTCATCTCCGCTTCAAAGCCAAAGAGCCAGTGCTGTCCGAAGACGTCTCCGTGGTCATGTGGCCAGCATGACTAAACACGAAAGGCATACGGAACGCTGTTACCTTCCCACGAAAGGTGGTCCCTATTTTTCTACTTGCATTTTTTACCTGCTTTCGAACTGCTAGGTTGGCAGAAGCTGGGACAAGTAATGGGAGCTCACCCGGTTATGTGGCACTAGGGATTCGAACTGCCGATCTTTCAATCGACAAGCTCAGTGTTTTAGCCACTGAGCCACCTCTTCCCCTTTTCAATCTTTACAGGCTCCCGAATATGTTTAAAACTAGGCTCCTAGTCTATTCCGGTTGCCTGGGTGCAACATACACCAAAACAGGGAAACCTGTTTTTTTGTTGCTGTTGAGAACTGGATTCCTTTGTGGACAATCTGCTGGGTGATCACAATGATTGCCAGTGTTGGACAGAACCCAGTGCCAAAAAAGGGAGCTCTCTTTCACTCTGTGATCCTCCTAGTTCATTGTCTCGCTTTCAGCAGATCCCTTCCCCTCCCTTGATCGCCCACTGACCATTTGGCTGCCAAGGAGTCTGGACTGATGATCTGCAGGGAGCTTTTGAAAAAAAGTCAAAAGTCATTTATGAGTCATTTACTTGTTTTGGGTTAAGAAAGTTCCCATTGATATCACGGTTCAAAACAGCCACAGTAAAGCTAAATTCTACCAATTCTGTCCCAACCATGAAGGTACCCTTGACCCAAAACAGGTGAACATGTAAGTCTATGAAGCATTCAATCCTGATATCCTTTTCCCCAGTGGTGAAATCCAATTTTTTTTACTACCAGTTCTGTGGGCGTGGCTTGGTGGGCGTGGCAAGGGAAGGATACTGAAAAATCCCCATTTCCTCCTGATCAGCTGGGACTTTTCTCAAGCCATTAATTGAAATAATTATATATCATGTGCAGTGGTGGGATTCAAATTTTTTACTACCAATTCTGTAGGCGTGGCTTGGTGGGCGTGGCAGGGGAAGGATACTGCAAAATCCCCATTCCCTCCCCACTCCTGGGGGAAGGATACTGCAAAATCTCCATTCCCACCCCACTCCTGGGGCTAGCCAGAGATGGTATTTGCCGGTTCTCTGAACTGCTCAAAATTTCCACTACCGGTTCTCCTGAACCTGTCAGAACCTGCTGGATTTCACCCCTGCTTTCCCCCTTTCTTGCATTAAATTTCATGCCTTTTAACACATGGCTCTAAAGCTAGACTGATTTAGCTTAACATTAGCAATAGTACTTAGACTTATATACCACTTCATAATACTTTACAGCCCTTTCTAAGTAGTTTACAGAGTCAGCATATTGCACCCAACAGTCTGACTCCTCCTTTTATCAGCCTTGGAATGATGGAAGACTTGAGTTTGTCAGGATCGAACTGCTGTCAGTTGGCAGAATTAGCCTGTGATATTGCATTCTAACCACTACTCCACCATGGCTCTTTTGTCATATTTTATGGAATAAACCAGGATGCTAGTTAATTCAATAGTTACTAAGCCCCTAGAGATTGGCTGGGTTTTTGTTTGGCACAATATGTAAGTTTTAGCACTGAAATCTCAGTTTCCCTCATCTGCCATCAGATTAGGTTATTGTGTTGTGATCAAACCTCTATAGAGCGATTCAGATCTTAGAAGTCTGAGCTATGAACAGGGATCCTGTCAGATGCCATTTTAAGAGTCACTAGCAATCTCTGAAAACACAGTTCAAGTTATTGCCGAAAGAATAAAGCAAAAATATGGGATTTTTTCCCCCTCCCTAGGCACAAATGTGTCTGCACACATGTCTGAATAGTAGTACAGTATCTACTGAAAAGAAGCATGAAAAAGAAAGTGCAAAGTGGACCTGACCCTCTGGTTAAATTCTTTCTGGATGGCATCATAACAAACAAAGAAGGAAAAAAAAATATCAAAATAAATAAAGTATGAATCCATTTCTTTGTATTAAACAGCAGGAAGGTGGTGGGCCTTTTTGGGAAATCATGCAACTCTGAATATACATGAGACTTCTGGAAAGCGTTAGCAAAGGAGGATTGGTCAGTGATGACTTTAGCAGGAACCCCAGTGGGTTGAGTGTGCTTTCCTGAATTCATCCCCCATCCCGCCCCGTTCCTGCATTCCCTGCATCATGGATCTGCTCTCTCTTCCACTGCTGACGCAATAACTCACTTATGCTTCAAGGGCTTGCAGAATGCTGAAGAAGGAAGTCTCACAAGAGATCATTAAGGATCTTCTCATAGAAGATACAGTATGCAGGAAGTCCAAATTGAGCTCATTTCTTCAATAGCAACAGTAGGGAACCAGCAGACCTTTCTTCATTTGCCTTTTGCCATGGCCAAAATCCCTTGGTTGGGTCTTTGTGGTGCACTGCTGATGGGCTGCTGCTGGTTCGGGCGAACCAGTCGTTGCGACTTACGGTGGGCCCGTCCCCGCCCCCCTGCCCCCGCGCTATGCCGTCCTATTTAGCAATGGTTTTTTTAAGCCGCGTGCATATGTGCAAGCCACATGCA
This sequence comes from Ahaetulla prasina, assembly GCF_028640845.1. Classification (NCBI taxonomy): domain Eukaryota; kingdom Metazoa; phylum Chordata; class Lepidosauria; order Squamata; family Colubridae; genus Ahaetulla; species Ahaetulla prasina. Next base: position 266,613,586 of record NC_080539.1, on the reverse strand, counting down.
TGAGCAAAGTGCATGCGTGGAAGACGCGCACTCACAATTTCAGTGCTGGGTGAACCGGTTGTTCCTTCATGTGCCACCCATCTCTGCCTGTACTGTATATCCCCATAATGTTGTCACCTGAGTCTTAGCCCGTCCCTAAGACACAGTGAAGTCACAGAAAGCTGGGCTGATATTTAAAGTCATGTTTCCCACCACCACCACCAAGAAGAACTAATTTTAAGACTAATGGGGAAGATACTGTTGGAAGAAATATCTATCCGGTTCAGTTCCAAGCTGGGAGAAACACACTGGAAACATGGAGGCTGATTGGAAAGATGGTTTAATGATGAAGCAGAACCACATGGGTTTGTGGTTCTGGGCAGATGACCAACTGGTTTGGTCAGTACATGGATTTTTACACAATTTCAGAGATGCTGCTAGGAGGGTTGTGCAATGTCTGAAATGCCCTTAGGAGATTGTGCAATGTAGTGAGCTCTGTGTCTTCTGCTAAATGGTAGTGGGTTAATCCTATTATGTCCTGAGAGCTCATGTCCTATTCTTAATCCCGTCACCCTGGAGCTGAAGGTCTTTTGTATTGTAGATAGGTATTAAAAAAGACTGGGTGCTTCCTACCTCTTTAAAAAAACATGTTTCTCCATTTCTCATTTACGGAAATATAATATCTTGCCTTTTTAATATTCCTCAAAATATTTCATTCTTCTAGGGAGGGGGGGCTTCCCACAATGTTCTGCCAAAATTTCTCAACCATGCTAAAAATAAAAATCCAGCCATTTATTTGTTATCTTTGATTTATGCTGCATGAACACTTTCCTGGAATGCTCTCTGGCTGAATTCTGGAAGGAGAAGAGTAGGAGAAGAGTGGTTGTTATAGTACTGGCAGTTCCCTGTGGCTATTAAACAGCTGACCAAGAGGTAGGTTTTTTTGATGTAATTCTCAGCATCTTCTCCAGATTATAATTCTTGGTGAGAAACCATGAATTATACTTTTATTCAACTCCACAATCTGTGTAATTTAGCTATGCATTTGCAGCTAGAAAAATATAAGGAATTATATTGATCAATCTTTGTCTGTTAATGGGGAACAGAAATAAAAGCTGATTCTGATATAATTAAGGCTACCGGATGTCTTAAATGGAGAACTTGTCCTAATGTCTTTCAACTGGTAGGACTAATATTACAGAATATAGTATAACAGAGTTGGAAGGACTTTGGAGGTCTTCTAGTCCAACTGCTTGCTCAAGCATGGGATTTGAGTATATCTGGGCAGACAAATGGTTATCCAATCTCTTCTTAAAAACCTCCAGTGATGGAGCACCCACAACTTCTGGAGGTAAGCTGTTCCACTAATTCACTGTCAGGAAAAAAATTCCTAAGTTCTAGGTTAGTTTTCTCCTTGAAAAAATTCCATTTATTACTTTTTGTCTTGCCCTCAGATGCTTTGGAGAATAGGTTGACTCCCTCTTCTTTGTGACATCTCCTCAAACACTGGACTTCATCACTAATCCTTCTCTTTGTTACACTAAACAAAATTTAAGCAGCTACATGATAAATGGGAGAACTGACTGTTTTGATAGGCTTGGAGCAGCCTTCCATGAGTTGTTTGTTACCTTGTTTTGAGTGTTTAGCTCCCTTTCAAAACAACACTAAACTCTCTGCCACAAAAACTCTGATAAAGAATCAAATGATGGGCTAAAGGTATTGCCTTGAAAAACCAAAGAATTATTCCCACTTGACCAGGTAGCTTCCCCTCCAAAAGTCAGCTATTTAATAGGCTTGTCAAAACCATCTACCAATCATAGCACTATTGAGATAGAGGGATGGTTTAGAAAATTAGTGATGTGAGAAAGAAGGGCATTGAAGCCACAGGGTTAAACCAATGACTTTGTCTAGCACATCCCAAACCAGGACACAAATATCTTATGGCAAGCCATTATAGAGGCTAAAGAAACAGATAGGAATTGGTAACAGGGACTTCAAGCTTTGTTTTCTGATGGCTTAAGGATGAGTAGGTAGCCTTTCAGTTCTGCTGAGTGAAAATGACCAGTGATTCTCCAGAGAGTGTTGAACTACTAAATCATCACCCTCTTTCATCCATGCTGTCTAGAGCTGCTGAAACAATGCAGCAACATCTGGAAGAACATCTGTTTCCCTATGGGGAAGAATCCTGAATTAGTGTGTACAAATTGGAATAGGTCTAGTTAGATATTTTGAGCTTTACTTCTAATTCATTGTGTATAAGATTCAATGTATAGCATACATTGTCAAAAGGCAATAGGAAAATTTATTTCTATTATTCAAGGGACCAGCAAGAAAGTAGAAATCCTGTTATGTAACCAGAGACCATGGATGGAGACCTATTTTGCTAAAATAATTTGAACCAGCAAATCTTCCTTTCCTACTAGCAAATAAATCTGAAGTACATCCAGTATCCCTCACACTTCCATTTCTATATTTTAAGATGAAGTTTAATTAGAAAGAACTAATAAACAACAAAGCCATGCAATGCATATTTTCCCAAGGTCCATTGCAAGTTGCTTCATTATGGCATGATAAAAGGTTTATGGACCATATAATCAAAACAAATTGATCTTGAGTGCTCTTACCAACCTTCATCACAGAAATGCAAATTAGGAAAAAGAGGACAAAATGATGATTTCTTAAAGAAGTGTGTAATGCCAAGTGAACAAAGTAACCTTTGCCAGAAGCTTCTTATTAAAAAAAAACCCCAAAAACCATTTTCTTTAACTTTTCTCAGCACATTAGCACCATCTCGTGTATATTAAAAAAATAACACCTTAAAAAGCAATCTCTGACTCTAAATCCATTTTTTTCCCATACTGTTATCCAGCTACAGATTTTTTTCCTCAAACCAAATAGAGGAAATTCTGTGTGATATCTAGAAAAAAGATAAGGAGTTGTACAACTAAATGCTAAAGCTAAATATAGGATTTCATATCAGTTATGTTTCTAGGTATGCTAAATGAAAGATTTCATAAATCCTTCTACAAAATGAAGCAAATGTGGAGGCCTATATTAATCATTGCTTTAGAAAGAGTGATGTATTTTCAGTGACTGGAAGGGATAGAGAAGAGTGATAACATGCAGAGTTCAAATTGTGGAGTTTAGCTAGGCTTAGAAGTGATTCATCAGAACAATTTTTTCTGTGGCCTTTAAATGTACTGGATTAAAAAAGGATTTGTAATTTAGGATGATTTATATCTTCAATGGGGCATTGAAGCCAAGCCAATACACACACAGACTTTTCATAGACGGCTGTCAATTTCCTGTGAAATCATGAAATCTATAGGTTCAGGAAACACTGAAATTAATTTATGACGTTCAATGAACATGATCAAAAGTACACAAGTAAATTCTGTGAGAAAAATATGAAAAAGTCACTAGGAAAGTTAATTTTAAAAAGCACACAAGATTTTGAGCTTAAGATGAAGTTCTTAAGTTTCCATTTTTGGATAATGTTGCTGACTTTAACTCACTCTGAAGTAAATAACCTGAGAAAGACTATCAAAAATCACTGTGTGGTTTTATCGATTGCTGTAAACATCAAGAATCATGTAGGCACTGGCCAGTAACCTCCGTAAAACCATTTCAACAGGGAGAAGGCAAACGCTGACTTTAACTTTCTTTGACCCTTTCAGCAGATGTAGAAACCCAAACACACAAAGCCCCCTCACTATAATCTAAAGAAGATGTTTCTTCAGCGTGTTTTATTCTAAACAAGATATCCTTGGAAGCCAATGCCAACAGACAATTCGCAACACAATTTCCCCATTGTCATGAGAAAAAGAAGAGCTCAACTCCTGATGACCTCACGGAAACTTCTAAGCAATTTTCTTGCCAAAATGCAGAATTGGTTTGCTAGGTCTTCTTCCAGGATGTTTTCAGCTTCCTAATCTACAGCCCCAGTACTTCCTGTTAGGATCCACCCACGTTATGGGGATTGGGATATAGTTCTGCTTCTGCTATATTTTCCATTCTCCTTAGGGCACAAATTAGGGAGTGTAACTGCTCAAATCAAGGGCAGAATGTACAAAACAAAATTTTGTCCATTCAAAACAGAATGGACAAAAGCAACAGGAGGAAATCTGTGCCACCTAGTGGTCAAATGTGTACATTATTATGATATCTCGCCTTCGATTTAGAATAAAAGAAAGATTGCTCACTGTTTTTATCTTTTATTTAGAACACTCTATTGAGAACGATCCATTTAGAAGATATTATTGAGAATGATTTCTCAAAATACAGCAGCGTCTCTTTCTCTATAAGATGAATTAGATTTTATGCTTCAGGCAGTTTGAATGATTTACAGCTGTACTCTACAGGCCTCCTTCTATGATTGCTACTTGATGTGGCAATTTTAGGCCATTTCAAAAGTAGAATTTCTGGTTTGCAGGCTTGCAATAAGATAAAAAAATTTTTTTTCCAACTGGTTAAATACAGTTTTTCTGACTCAAAACATAGCAGATTTTCCTCGAGCAAAAAAGACTTGGTCTTTTTTCAGACTAATCAGAAGATTAATCTGCATTCTAAATCCATGTATGTTGCACAAAACAACCTTAGACAATAACATATTTAGTGGTGAAAAGAGGGAAAAAGAGCAAGAGTGGAGAGTAAATATAACCCTTGTTGGACAGGGTGGGAGGAGACTTAACATTCGGCATGGACTTTGGCTTCTGAACCTTCTTCTAAACTAGAAATTGCTCTGAAGCAATTTCTAAAATAAGCTGCCAGAAGTAGGATATTTGTTTAAATTCACTGATCACATGACCTAACACACAAAAGGCAAATACGTGAGCAGTTCAACATTGCTTTGTCATCTTAAAGCCTGCTGGGATTAATCTCTTATCATATTTCTAATCCTCCCAGAAGAATCGGTCCTGGGAACTGCAGTTCTCATATTCTACTGCTCTCCATACAGGGAGCTAATAAAAAGGCGAAGACGACAAAAAAAAAATCTCTTGCTGTTGATTTCATGGACACATCCATTTTTGGCAATAAGCAGAATCGGTTTGCTAAAGCGCTCCGTCAAGATGTATTCTTGACTTTTCAGTTCACTTCACAGTATTTCTTGGTTATCTTCCATCCGATTATAATTTAATGTTGATCCCAGGTAGCTTTTTCAAAATCAGCCAAGGCTGGTTAGGTGCTTTCCCTTAGCTGAGCTCAGAAGGAAGAGGACTTCTCCAATTGGATAGATAGCAAAAAATAATAAACAGGGATAAAATCCTATTATCTTATTATTATATTATTATATCGTATCTTTTCTTTTATGTACACTGAGAGCGTATGCACCAAGACAAATTCCTTGTGTGTCCAATCACACTTGGCCAATAAAAAATTATATTCTATTCTATTCTATGAGGGGATCTTTGGTGCTCTCTGAACTTGGTTGTTTTCTTGCAGATGTTTCATTAGATAGTTCATTTCAATTCAACTCATTTCAACCCTGAGCTACAAAATATTCTCCTATTCTCCTGCTATAAAGAAGGAACACCTGTTCATTAACATAAAGTGCAAAAGCTGTCACGTTTTTGCCCTCCCTGGCCCCCAGAAGTACTCTGCAGGCCAAAAATGGGCACGTTTTGCCAAATGTTTCTGGGTGCCTGGGAGGGCGAAAACGTAACGCGCAGCGGGCTTGGGAGCCCAAAAATGGGCCCGTTTTTGGTGAAAATAGGATGTGCAGAGCACTGGAAAACGCTTCTGGGGACTGGGGAGGGCAAAAACGTTACGCGTGAAGGCCAAACACTATTTTTTTCTTGTTTTCTTCCTGTAAATTTAGGCGCATCTTATAATCCGATGTCTATGTGTCTGTTGATGGCTGATTTGTCAGAGTGCCAGGCTTCTAGAAATTCCCTGGCATTTTTGGACTTGGCCTGGTCTAGTATGGTCACATTTTCCTAATTGAAACTTTGGTTAAATCTGTAAATACGTTTTGGCTATGTCCAGATGTTGTGAAATTAAACTTATGACTGTCACAGCAATTCCATGGTCATGTAATTAAAACTTGGCTCCTTGGCAACTGGCATGTATCTAGGGTGGGGATTGGCACTTGTGACCTTGTGACAATAAGCAAAGTCAATGGGAGAAGCTGATTTGCTTAACAGCTGCATGATTTACTTAACAATTGCAGTGATCTGCTTAACAAGCATGGCAAAAAAAGCCATAAAATCAAGTTCCAGTTACTTATCCATTCCATTCCATCCTTTTCATTCGCTTAAAGGGAAATTCCGATCCCAACTGTGGTTATAATTCAAGGACTATCTGTATTTTGGCGATGACTGAGAGAGCCATTGTGGCTGTTTCGATTCCGTTGTATATGTTTCTTTGCCACTTTATAGTGTAGGAAGATAGCACACACCCCCGCCTAGAAGAATGAAATCTCTTAGGAAATATTAAAAAGGGCAGAATATTATATTTCCCTGGATGAGAGAAATGGAGAAACATGTTTTAAGGACAAAGCAGCTCCCTGCAGCTTCCTGCCTCCCCCACCTTTGTCAATGGGCCAGAGGCAGAAACTCATTCTTCCCACCTTTGCCAATGGACCATCATCTGCAACACAATAGGACCCATCTAGCAACAGAAACTCACCACATGGCACCTGGGAAGATTACATCAGCCAGGAAGGCTAGCTAAGACCCCCACCCCCTGGGAGTCTGACAACCAATCAGGATACTCTTCCTGTGCCCCAGAAAGGTCAAAGCTCAGAGAAAGCATAAAGCCAGGGAGCGCACAGCATCTCAGCTCTTTTCTGTTCAGGAACTAAAGCCATGTGATTCTGACCACCATTAAACCATCTTTCCAAGCAGTTTCCATGTTTCCAGTGTCTTTATCCTCACTTGGAACAGAACCCAGATGGACATTCTTCCAACAATAGTCTCCCCACCAGTGGTTGGATTCAAATAATTTAAGAACCGTTTCTCTGCCCTAATGATTTCTTCCAACAACCAGTTCACCAAACTGCTCAGAAAATTAACAACCGGTTCTCCCAAAGCGGTGCGAACTGGCTGGATCCCACCACTGCTCCCCACCTGTTAGGGATGTTTTGTTTGAAGAAAGAATGTTGAAAGAATTCCCTCATTTTTACTTTTGTGATGCCATCAAAGTGTTTGAAACTAGAAATGCTACAAGCCACTGGAAAAATTATTGTAGGGTGAAAGAGTAAACACATACATAAACCCTCAGCTGCTGGTAACCAGGGCAAATGCAAGAATTCCATTAGAATTTTTTTTATCTAGGAATCTAGAATTGATCTTCATTTCAGAATCATTTTCTTTTCCAGCAAAAGGAAAGGGGATTAAAAATTAGAGAGAGCCAGTTTGGTGTAGTGGTTAAGTCAGCAGGCTAGAAACTGGGAGCCTGTGGGGTTTGTTCCCACCTTACTCACAAAACCAGCTGAGTGACCCTCGGCCAGTCACTTTCTCTCAGACCTAGAAAGAGGCAATGGCAAGCCACTTGTGAAAAACCTTGCCAAGAAAGCTGCAGAAACTTGCCAAGGCAGTCTCTGGGAATCAGACACAGTTAAACAGAAGAAAAAAAAATTAAAAATGCAACTTTTTTTGGGGGGGGGTGTTTCTAATCAGAATTTTATTCCTTCAAAACACAATCAATATTTTCCTTTATATTTTTTCCATAGTTTCACATTATTTACTGGTATCTTGGCACAGAATAAGGCATTTCTTAATAGGTCAAGACTGATCCAACTTCATAGCTGAAATATGACTACCCACCAAGCACAACTACTCATATGTCCATTAGATTACTCACCCAAACTTTGTGGTTAAGATACCACCCAGGGAAGATCCAAAAATTACTCCTATTCCAAAACAAAGTCCAAGCTTTCCTAAGCCATCAGCACGTTTGGCAGGAGTTGTCAAATCTGTTATAACCATCTGTGCACCTGTGAAGACAGTGGAAAATTGCAAGCTTTTGTTGAACCATGAAGCATCTTTCCATGTTTACATCTGAAATGCTTCATGCTCAATTAATAATCAAGGCAACTGGAGACAATTGACTCCTGGATTTGTATATCTTGTAACATTACCTGGTAATCCATGCATGAAGATACCTGGAACTCTGGAAAGGAAGAGCAGGGGGACACTGAAGGATACAGAGAGAAGCAAAAAGCACAGCGATCCAGCCAAATATGAAAGAATCAAGGCAGCTCTGGTTCCAAACTGGTCAGCAAACCTGGAAGAAGAATGATGCAGTATATTTAGAACATTGACTGAACCTCAATTAGAAAAGCAGCACCTATCATATCGGAAACCATCAACCTGATCTCCAAAAAATCTGGACATATACCTATCTACCTACAGGTCGTCCTTTACTTACAATTATTTGTTTAGTGACTACTCAAAGTTACCATACTATTGAAAAAAACAACTTATGATCAGTCCTTGTACTTACAACTATTGCAACATCCCCACAGTTATGTGATCAAAATTCTGGCACTTGGCCACTGGCATGTATTTATGATGGTTGTAATGTCCCAGGATCGTGTGATTGCCAATTGTGACCTTCTCAGCTGGCTTCCAACGAAGTTAATAGAGGAAGCTGGATTTGCTTAACAGTGGTACAACCCACTTAACAACTGTAGCTGTAGTGGGCTTCAAATCCCGTCGCTACCGGTTCGCTTGTGGGTGCATGTGTGCGATGCTTCTGCGCATGTGCAGAGATGCCTGGGTGGGTGGGCGGAGCCTCCCGCCACTGCCACTACCAGTTCGCCCGATTCAGGGCGAACCGATAGCAACCCACCACTGAACTGTAGTACTTTTTTTAATAACTGTGGCAAAAAAAGGTCATAAAATCAGGTGCAACTCACTTAAGTGAAATTCTGGTCCTAATTGTGGTTATAAGTCAAGGACTATGTCTGTCTGTTTGCCTGTCTTGTCATCTATCATCTACCATCTATCATTTATCATCTAGAGGAATAGTGGATGAATAGGACTGATAAGTACCAATCAAAAATAGATGCTCAGAATCATTCTAAATGTATGTGATCCTGAAAATTTTAGCAAATAACACAGATGCTCAGAATCATTCTAAATGTATGTGATCCTGAAAATTTTAGCAAATAACACAAACTACTAAAAAATTGCCTTCTCAAGCAGTCTCCCCATATAGTTTTTTCAATCAACTGACGTTATCAGCATGAGTGGCCTCCAAGCTTAGAGAAAATTGCATGGACTTCAATTCCCAGAGTTCTCAGCAATGATCACGCTTCTTGAAAAAAATCAGTGAGCTTGTAGTCTGAAGACACTAAGGTTGTAAGGAAAGCAATTTTACTCTTATCAGATCCTTAAGTACTAGTTAATACACAATAGAGGGTATTCTTCAGATTTTCCCCTTTTCTGTTTTATCCTGCATGTTTAATTAAAATGGATACTAAATCTGAATTATTTTCCTAAATTAAACATGATATTATTAATTTAGGACAATTCCGCCATTGCATAAGAGTTCAGAAGAACAACACTTTAGATTTACCTTCCAAAGATGGGGCTGCCCAGAAGCTGAAGAATACCAAAGAATGTCTGCAAATAGCCAAATCCAATTGCATCCAAACCCAAGTTAGTTGCCAAATACTGAAACAGAGGAGAAAATACAAAGGTTAGACATTACCAGGGGTGGGTTGCTACCGGTTCTCCCCTGTTCTTACGAACCGGTAGTAAAAATTTTGAGTAGTTCGGAGAACCGGAAAATGCCACCTCTGCCTGGCCCCGCCCCCAATCTATTTGCTGCCTCCGGACTCCCAGCTGATCAGCTAGAAGGAAAAAATCAGGGCTCACTTGACAAAGAAGAGGGAAAAAAAAACACAAGACATTGTGCTTTAAATTGAAAAGCCAAGAAGCCTCCCAACTGATTGGCTAGAAAGAAAAAATCAGGACTCGCTTCTCAGACAGGAGATCGCTTGGCAAATAAGAAGGGAAAAGAAAAAGACGCCGTTGCTTTAAATTGACGCAGCTGCTGGAAGGAGGTTTTTACTTGCAGAAGTAATAAGATAAAAGGAGGGATAAGAGGAGGGATTCTTATACGGTGCTATATTTTTGAAGTGTTGGGGATTTTGCAACATGGGCTTTGTGTTTCTAAAATGATTTGGGCGATTTCTATTGTGAAATATCCTGTCTTGAATGAGTTTTCTGCCTGCTTGTAAATGGAGCCGAACTTCCGGCTTTCACTTTCTATTATCTCTAAGCACCGGTAGCTGTTTTCTTCTTACAAAGTTTCCTTTATGCAGCTGGCAGGAATGTGGAATGAGTATCAGGCAGGTTTCTTGTTAGCAGCCTGATTTTTCCTTGCTTTTTTGGGAGCCTTTTTCTTATAAGTAATATTTTATTTGGGGAAATGAAGAGGGCGGAGTTTGATTCCTTGAGCAGGTTAGTGAGTAGGGAATGGAGATTTTGCAGTATCCTTCCCCTGTCATGCCCACCATGCCATGCCCACCAAGCCATACCCACAGAACCAGTAGTAAAATTTTTTTGAAACCCACCATTGCATAAGTCCATCTTACTATGCTATTCCTGGTATGTGATGTTTTGTATACATACAGAGAAAGAAGCACTCTTGTAATCTTTGACTTTTAGGCTTGCTGTCAAACATCAGCCATAATACTAATGACTGTTTTGAACAATATGCAGGTTGTATTACACGAATGGCTATTTTATATGTGAAATTATGACTGAAATATTTCTGCACCTATATTGGTTCACACTGTCAGGAAGTTTCTCCTTATTTTTAGCTTGCCTCTCTCTTTGTTCAGTTTCCATCCATTGCTTCTTGTTTTGCCTTCTGGTGCTTTGGAAAATACATTGCCCCCCCTTCTTTCTGGCAGCCCCTTAAAAGCCTGTTGCCTATTACACTCTTGGGCAAAGCATGTGAGCCATTTCCTCCTTTCAGTGGTCCATGAAAGTGCATCTATAGTATGTAGATAATAAAGTTGAAAAACAGTAAACAAAAGTACAGATACGTTGAGGCTGGGTGTGACAAGGAATGGCTGGGGGGGTAGGGGCCAGGAGAGGCACCCCTTGACATGAGTGACATTGAGTTGGCCATGCCTACCCAGTCACATGATCAAGTCACACCCACAAAATAAGCCACACCCACAGAACCGGTAGTAAAAATTTTTAGAACCCACCCCTGGACATTACATTTTTGAAAGGGATGTTAAAAAAAAAGGTGAAGTTGATTATGACTTCTGATGGTCTGTATAATTTTCTTGACATCCATATGGAAGTGGTCCCTATTGTCTTTTAAAACATTCATTTCACAGTCTAGCCTACAGCATTGATATTCCCTAATGGTCTCTCATCCAACTATTAATCAGGTTGGATGTTGCTTAGCTTCTCAATCAGCTCGGCTCAGCTAGATATACCTATAAACCAGGGGTATCCAACCCTGGCAACTTTAGGATTTGTGGACTTTAACTCCCAGAATTCTGGCTGGCTGGGGAATTCTGGGAGCTGAAGTCCACAGGTCTTTTAGTTGTCAAGATTGGACAATCCTGCTATAAACTGTAACTCACCTTCAAGTCTTAGTTCCTCTTTCTTTCTTCATTTTAAAAGAAAATGAAAGGGATATTTCTACCTCCACTCCTATTGGTCAGAGGTTTAAGTTTAATTTGATGGGGTTTTCAGCTACCAAACCCCTCTCCCCAGTACAAACTGAATACTGCTTAATCTTGATTAAGAACCACTTTAAACTTCAGGTTTCACTTTGTGTTTATACACGATTCACTGAATTCTGTTAAACCCTTTTATACGGTTATAAGCTCTTGTCTATTTAGTGGGAAATAAATATTTACATTATAAAACTCTTAGCATCGTTTTGCTGCATAAATCAAAAATAAGCAAGGGATTATAACTTTAATTCAGTTTCCTTTTCCTCAATAATTGTTTTCTCTTTTACCACTGAGGAGTCCAAGAGACTTCTGGAAATGATATAGAGATTTCTAAGTTTGGAAAAATGATTTCAAAGATCCATCCAACACATCTTTTTAAAACATCAATATACATAATGAATAACTGCGTCCCTAGCAATTAAACCATAATAGCCTGAACAGCCTGTAATCAATCTCATCAGAAAGTGTGATTTAAAAAATTCTATTCAGCTCCCAATTAATAATAACCATAATAATTATTAATTCTTAAGAATACCTCTAACACTATAAAACATCAACATTTGCCTATCCCAGATCCTTGGGAAGGACTTGATAGGTGGATAAAAATGCCAAATTCAGTAATTTACATCTGGCTGACTGTGCGACAAACTAATAATACTAATAATAATAACAACATCAAACAACATCTGCCTATCCTAGGTCCTTGGAAGGGCTCAATAGGTAGATAAAATTGTTAAATCCAATCTAAACATCTGACTGACTGTGGGACCCACCATAATCAAAATCCAACCACAAATCAAATCTAATGAGAAGATGATAATAATAGATGCCTTGTGTACAATTCTAAAATATCTGGAGTACCATTTGAACCAGGGTTGGGTTCTAAATTTTTTTACTACCGGTTCTGTGGGCGTGGCTTATTTTGTGGGTGTGGCTTGATGGTCATGTGACAGTGGGTGTGGCTTGATGGTCATATGTCTGGTTAGGCATGGCCAACTCAATGTCTCTCATGTCAAGGGGTACCTCGTCTGGCCCCTCCCCTCCCAGCCATTCCTTGTCACACCCAGCCTCAACGTATCTATAGTTCTGCAAAAATGTTGTTCACCTTTTTTTCAACTTTATTATCTACATACTATAGATCAGGGGTCTCCAAACTTGGCCACTTTAAGACTTATGGACTTCAACTCCCAGAATTCCTCAGCCAGCTTTGCTGTCTTAACATCTTAAAGTGGCCAAGGTTAGAGACCTCTGCTATAGATACACTTTCATGGACAACCGAAAGGAGGAAATGGCTCACATGCTTTGCCCAAGAGTGTGATAGGCAACAGTCTTTTAAGGGGCTGCTAAAAAGAAGGGGGGGGGAGTATTTTCCAAAGCACCAGAAGACAAAACAAGAAGCAATGGATGGAAACTCAACAAAGAGAGAAGCAACCTAAAACTAATGACAAATGTCCTGACAGTGTGAACCTATATAGGTTTCAGTCATAATTTCACATATAAAATAGCCATTCATGTAATACAACCTGCATATTGTTCAAAACAATCATTAGTATTATGGCTGATGTTTGACAGCAAGCCTAAAATCTCCATTCCCTCCCCACTCCATGGGAAGGTTACTTCAAAATCCCCATTTCCTCCCCACCCCACTAATCTGTTCTGGGAACGAACCAAACTCCCCCCTCTTCATTTCCCAAATAAAATATCCCAGATAATTAAGGAATAATCAGCTGCTAGCAAGGAACCTGCCTGGAATTCCACATTCCTGCCAGCTGCATAAAGGAAACTTTGTAAGCGGAAAACAGCTATCGGTGCTTACAGATAATATAAAGTGGAAGCCGGAAATTCGGCTCCATTTACAAGCAGGCAGAAAACTCATTCAAGACAGGATATTTCACAATAGAAATCGCCCAAACCTTTTTAGAAACACAAAGCCCATGTTGCACAAACCCCAAAACTTCAAAAACATTGAACCATATAAGAATTCCTCCTCTTATCCAATTTGTTGTTCAGCTGACCCAGAAAGGAGCTTCTAGCCACTCTGTCAATTTAAAACGACAGTGTTTTTTCCCCTCCCTTCTTCTTTGCCAAGCGATCTCCTGGCTGAGAAGTGAGCCGATCAGTTGGGAGGCTTCTTGGCTTCTCAATTTAAAGGGACGGTGTCTTGTTTTTTTCTCTCTTCTTCGACAAGTGAGTCTTGATTTTTTCCTTCTAGCCGATCAGCTGGGAGTCGGGAGGCAGCAATAGATTGGGGGCGGGGCCAGGCAGAATTTTTACTACCGGTTCTCCGAACTACTCAAAATGTTTACTACCGGTTCTTGCGAACTGGGGAGAACCAGTAGCAACCCATTACTGATTTGAACACCATCAGCATCAACAAATCACCATTAGTCAATTGAAAAAGGTGGCTTTACTTGGATCAACTTACATCCTGCGACGATACCTTTAACACAATTGAACAACATCTGCCTACTTGAGAAAAATCAATACATGGATAAAAATGTTGTCTGTGTGAATAACCATAATAAGTACATATATATGACATTTGACTCCCAGCAACTCTGGACGATTTACAATTTGTTAAAAGCATTTAAAAACAAGGAACAGTACAAAAACAGAAAAACAACAATTAACTAAGTTTGTTTTATTAAATTCATTCCTTGGCCTGGGAGATAATACAGAAGCAAGACCCAAGGAGAGTCTTGAGAGAAAGTTGCTTATACAGCCCATCCTTATGAGCTAATAAGGTAATGAGAACAACTTTTGCAGGACAAATATTAGTTTGTATATTTCAATTTATCAGAGGTAACATGTTTAAATGGATTTCTACTTTGTATTACAAAGAAACATGCCATGGTTTCAAGCAATAACTGAACAGGCAGCAAGCATTCACACTTTGTACTCACTGGCACAATCCCAAATTGCATAAACATGCAGGTCAGATCCATAGCCGTCAGAAGGTAAGTGATTTTAATCACCCACCATGCTGAGGTCATATTTACGATTTTCTTATCTTCCATCTCCAAGTGTTCCTTTTTCAGTTCCAATTTTTGTTCGCTCTGAAACGTTTCCTATATTCCTGTGTACTGCACAGGCTGGAGGGTATGTGTGGAAGTGAAATGAAAATAAATGTTTAGCTAGAAAGAAGGAACACCTGCTCATTAACATAAAGTGCAAAAGTCGTGGGTTTGGTTTTTTTTAAAAAAAAAACTTGGAATTGGAATGAGTGCTGAGTCATGGCATAGGTTACATTTTTATGCTCATTGCATTTTAGAAAGTGAGTTTGCTGGATTAACAAATGCACTTGATAAAATGTTTTATTTGCCTAGATTGCTAATATATTTGCTTAGTTTGAAAAAAATACAAATAAAAATAATGGTGTGTCCATATCTTATTTGCATCTACTTGGAGGTACCAAGACCCTTGGTGAACCAAATTAGCATAAATAGACTGCAGCAGTGGTGAAATCCAAATTTTTTTACTACCAGTTCTATGGATGTGGCTTGGTGGGTGTGGCTTGGTGGGCATGGCAGGGGAAGAATACTGCAAAATCTCCATTCCCACCCCACTCCCGGAGAAGGATATTGCAAAATCCTCATTCCCTCCCCACTCCTGGGAGAAGGATATTGCAAAATCCCCATTCCCACCCCACTCTGGGGCCAGCCAGAGTTGTCATTTGCCGGTTCTCCAAACTACTTAAAATTTCCACTACCAGTTCTCCAGAACCTGTCAGAATCTGCTGGATTTCACCCCTAGACTGCAGTCACATAGCCTGAAACTTTATTCAGAAAGAAAGCCTATTATGTTATATATTTATTTAGTTCCACATCAGTGAAATGTGGATCACTGTTTTGGAGACTCAGAAATTTTACTGTATTGACCAGAAATACATATGGCATATACTACTACTACTAATAATAATAATAGCCTTTATTGTCATTGTACATCATGTATACAACGAAATTGGTTTAGCCTCTACTGGTGCAATCCATAACAGAAAACACAAGACAACATGAATAGTATAGAGCCATGATGGTGAACCTATGGAACATGTGTTGGAAGTGGCACACAGAACCATCTCTCTGGGCATGCCAGCCGTTGCCCGTTGCTCTTCCGGGTTCCAGTCTGCATGGTCTTCGCACGCGCATGTGCAAGAAACCGGAAGACTAGGTGGCCAGCTTGCATGTGCACACTAGAAACTGGAAGCTCAGTTTCCTGGTGCGCACATGTGTGCCAGGGAACTTCTCTTCCAGTTTCCTGTGCTCCTGCACATGCACACCAGGGAGCTGCTCTTCTGGTTTCTGGCGCTCCCCTGCATACGCGCGTGCACTCCCATTTTGGCACTCAGTGCTGAAAAGGTTCGCCAACACTGGTATAGAGAATAATCCTTATACAAGTAATTGGGAAAAAAAGGACTAATCTATTTGTTGTATACAACAACCTATGCTAAAGTATTCCAGTAAATATATCTACTGTACAGGTAATCCTGTACAGTAGATATATTTACTGGAATACTTTAGTTAGTTACTACCTTTAAAGCGCTCCATGGCTTAGGACCGGGATACCTACGGGACCGTCTACTGCCAACATCTATCTCCCAACGACCGGTGCGCTCTCACAGAGAGGGGCTCCTCAGGGTGCCGTCAGCCAAGCAATGTCGGCTGGCGGCCCCCAGGGGGAGGGCCTTCTCTGTGGGGGCTCCTACCCTATGGAACGAGCTTCCCCCTGGACTCCGACAAATACCTGACCTTAGGACCTTCCGCCGCGAACTTAAAACCTACTTATTTCGTCTTGCTGGACTCGCTTAAATTTTATATTATTAAATTGATTTATGGGTTTTAAATTTTTTAGTAAATTTTAGAGGGAATATTTTTATCTATAAGTAGCCAAATTAAATAGGTGTTTTAAGGGTTGTTTTTAGTTTTGTATTGTTGTTTTCTTTCTGTATTTTATTTGTGGCTGTACACCGCCCTGAGTCCTTTGGGAGAAGGGCGGTCTATAAATAAAAATATTATTATTATTATTATTATTATTATTATTATTATTATTATTATTATTATTATTATTATTATTATTATTATTATTCCTCAACTTAAAACTACAGTATTTGTTTAGTAACTGTTCAAAGTCACAACAGCATTGCAAAAATGACTTATGACCGTTTTTCACACTTATGACCGTTGCAGTATCCCTGTGGTCACATGATCAAAATTCAGATGCTTGGCAACTGGCATGTATTTATGACAGTTTCAATGTCCCAGGGTCAGACAATCACCTTTTGCTACCTTCTGACAAGCAAAGTCAATGGGGAAGCCAGATTCACTTAACAGCCCTGTTAATAACTTAATAACTGCAGGGATTGGCTTAACAACTGTGGCAAGAAAGATAATAAAATGGAACAAAACTCATTTAACAACAATCTCACTTAGCAACAGAAATGCTGGGCTCAATTGTGATCGTAAATCAAGAACTACCTGTATGCACAAACTTTTATTTTTCAGATGGGGGAGGGGAGCTTAGTAACAATAGCATGGCAGGTCTTGAGCTCCTGTTATCTCAATTAAAAGGATTACAGAGCAAGGTTTTGAGAAAAATTCCTCCAAGGAATCCTTCCAGATGGAAATCCCGCCAGGGAATTCTTGGAGAGGGAAGGTAAGAGGTAACACATCTCTTATATGGTCTGATATCACCCACAATACAGGAGTGTGCAGGTTCCAAAAACAATTACAGGGATTTCAATTTATTTCACAAAAAGTCTAGCGCAAGACAAATTCCTTGTGTGTACAATCACACTTGGCCAATAAAAAATTCTATTCTATTCTATTCTATTCTATTCTATTCTATTCTATTCTATTCTATTCTATTCTATTCTATTCTATTCTATTCTATTCTATTCTATTCATAGAGGGATGGATCCTTCCTCCTTTAAATTGCTGCACTGTTTTGGGAAATCTCCAACTTTGCATTTAGGAGAGATGAATGAAAGAGATGGAGGAAGAAATGGAAGGAGAAACACATGAAGGGAAGATTCCTACTAGCAGGCAGTACACATGTGAATGTAGTCGACAACTGGAAAATGAGTAGTAAATTGACTGCTATTTCTATCATGAAAGCACAACAGTCTCAAGGCATCCGATTAGCTGTTATAGTACTAAAATATTACTATTTAATTGCTAATCTAAAAGTAAATGCAAGATTAATAAATCAGAACAATTCAGAAGCTGCCTATTGTATTATAATGGACAAAGGGTTTACAGAAGAGCAATGAGCTAATGGCGACATTCAATTCCAGTCAGCTTGAAAGAGCTTTTCACTGTTTACATTTCTTACCAAGCATTATGAAAATAAAGAAGGAAAATCCATCTTTCTGGTTTGTACTGAACAGGGGACCGTGTTAAAATTGTCATCTATGAATACAGCAGAAGAATAAAAATAATACGTACAATCAGGATACAATATTTTTTTTTATTTATGGAAAGACTACCTGTATCTTATTCCAAGTCAATGCCATATCTGCAAGAAGATTTAGAACAGGGGTGTCAAACTCACATCATCATGGCATTGTCATGTATAGCGACTTCCCGCCCTTCGCTAAACCGGGGGAGGGCGTGGCCAGCGCATGACGCATCCGGCCTCTGGGCTGCAAGTTTAACACCCCATTTCTGTGATTTGGGGGGGGGGAGCCAGAAACTGGGAATCACCCTCAGTAGAATACAACAGAATATTCTTTATTGACCAAGTGTGATTGGACACACAAGGGATTTGTCTCTGGTGCATAAGCTCTCAGTGTACATACAAACAACGAAGTGATAAATCTTAAAAAAATAAGATACAAATAACAAAGTGATAAATCATAACAATAGGAGGAGGTAATAGGAAAGATGAGAAGGATAATAACAATACAGCCCTACTACATAGGTAAATATCCTTAGGCGTAAGACAGTGCTGTAGGAATTAGGGTTTAGCAGAGTGATGGCATTTGGGGGGGTGCGGAATTGTCCCTGTGTCTAATTGTTTTGGCATGCAGTGCTCTATAGCAGCATCCTGAGGGGAGGAGTTGAAATAGTGTATGTCCAGGATGTGAGGGGTCTGTAGATATTTTTCTCAGCCCTCTTTGTGCAGTATACAGGTATACAGTATGGGCTTGTTTGCCAAGAGTTCTTCTCAGTTAAAGTGTTCTACTGTCCATTACTGTACTCCTTTGGCTAACAAAGAGCTCAATTGTCATCAAATGTATTGCCACACCTGATGATCCTATCCTGCTACAGAGCAAAACTGTTAAAGTGCTATCCTCTGTTTCTTTGAACTATACTTGAAAAGTATGCTTGCTAATCCCTATTCTGCTATTTGACTAGGCTAGCTCAAGGAACAGACATCCCAGAGATTCAAGGAATGCTAATTTTGGTTATATATGAATAGAATCTTAAAAGCCTGTCCAAAACCATCACTGCCCCCTTTTTAAGGACCACAAGAATGGAGTGGGCAAAATGCATCCCCAACCACAAGGAATACTGTAGACTTAGTAAAAGTGTGATGGCAAAAAGGCCCTTGCTGGCATCACCAGTGGGAGTTGTCAAGACAGAACCAGCAACACACAACTGTCAGCAGTTGGTTCTCTTTCCAACAAGATTGGAGTTTGATACTTTGGGATGCAGTAAATAGACCATGATAATAATGAGCCAAGACTTGAGAGAGATTAAGTTGTTATTCTTACTAGCAGGGAGTTGGGAAACAAGGTGCCCAAAAGGCAATGGTTTTTGTTAATCACACTTTGTTGAGTCCACGCTCTGTTCTCTAAAGCAGGGGTCACCAAACTTTCGCACCTCAGGGACCACTAAATTCATAATTTTAAATCCCGAGGACCATTAATATGATTTTTTTAAAAAGATAAATAGTATTTAGTGCAATATAAAAAATGCAAATAATTTTTCTGCGGACCATTGCTCTAAAGCATGTTTTTGCCTTTTCTCCTTAGAAAGCATCATTAAACTCCTTCCATGAGTCTTCCAACTTCAAGGAACAGCATAAACTTTGTAATGCTGTAAAAGAGCCCATTGGAAAATATCTCTAATGTTTTCATACGGTCAGAGTTAGGCTGCATCCCCTTTAGGGCTCAATGAGGGACTTACTGATTCAAATTCTGTCTGGAACAAGCATTTGGGGGAACTTCCTTGTCCATCTCACCTTGCCAGACAGGTTTAGTTTTACCCTAAGGAGAAAAATTAACGATGACTTGGCATATTTACTTGTAGAAAGTAAAAATGTCTTTTTAAGAAGGTTTTCCAGCTCTTTCCAGCCATAAGAAGGAGTGAGGGGTGAACACTTTTATTTCAAAGCATCCCAGGCAATGTTTCCCGATTTAAATCCAACTGTTAAACCTGAGCAGGGGGTTGGACTAGAAGACCTCCGAGGTCCCGTCTAGCTCTATTCTGATTGATTGATTGATTAATATTATGACCTTTCCTTGCCAGCACTTTCTGCCCTTGACCTGGTTCAAACTCGCTGTATTATAACCAAAAGTATAGACTCAAAGCTGTATAATTTTTAATATATATCACAGAAATGACTCAGTGTACTGGTTAGCTTTCAATAATGTTATGTTGAACATTAATTGTTAAGTAAAAAAAATTTTTTGGGGGGGTCTGCCTACAGGTAATCATTGACTTACAACCATTTGTTTAGTGACCATTTGAAGTTAAAATGGTACTGAAAAAAGTGACTTATGACTGTTTTTTCACACTAACCACCTTTGCAGCATCCCCCATAGTCACATGATCAACATTCAGTTGCTTAGCAACTGGCATGTATTTATGTCAGTTGCAGAGTCCCGAGGTCATGTGACTACCTTTTCCAACCTTCTGATAAGCAAAGTAAATGGGGAAGCTGTGTTATTAACAACTGCAGTGATTCACTTAATAATGTGGCAAGAAAGGTTGTAAAACGAGGCAGAACTCACTTACCAAATGTCTTGCTTAGCAAGAGAAATTTTGGGCTCAATTGTGGCCGTAAATTGAGGACTATCTGTATTGATATTACCTCCTGTAGGACTCTATCTTGCAGGCAGGCAGGCAGGCAAGAAGGAAGGAAGGAAGGAAGGAAAAAGCAAACTTCTGGTTGAATTGGAACTCAGATATTCAAACTGACAAGGCTCGAGTTTCCTTGTCTCTCCACAATGTAATTGCTGTCCCACCCCCTGGACTGTCCTTAGATATTTTCTTAATACCCTACACAGGGGTGTCCAAACTTGGTCCCTTTAAGACTTTTGGACTTCAACTCCCAGAGTCCCTCAGCCAGCAAAGCTGGCTGAGGAACTCTGGGAGTTGAAGTCCAAAAGTCTTAAAGGGACCAAGTTTGGACACCCCTGCGGCCTACAAATTTCTCACAGGAGATTCCACTCTGTCATGAATTGGGGCACTACTCATTAGGATGACAGTAGGCAAATACACTAACTTTTTAAGAATTGCCACTCTTGTCGATGTTATGGAGGTTGAAGCTATTTCATTTGTAGTATAAAATGCCTACTATGTTCACAATGGAGGGTGAATCTCCAAAGGTCGGTAATTTTAACTGCTTCTGTGATTACGAGATTGCTACTCTTTTTTTTTTTAACATGATCAGTTCCCAGACACCTCTGAGAAGATTGCAAAATTGCTATTAATACCTCTGGCTTCACAAACCCACCAGTGTCTCCTTTACATTATTGACCATTTCAGGATTTTTATGCCATATCCCGCCTTCGACTTATTGTATTTCTTGCGCTTCATTTTTATGTTGGTCTTGGACTGCAGATAAAGGAACTATCATAAATAAATAGCCACCCACAGCATGGATCAAATGGTGCCAGAGGCCACCTGGTTGCAACCCAGACATGCTTTCCTTGCCATAAAGAAGAATACCACAGTTTGGTGGTGTCCTTCCTGTGGACTCATTCTCATATTCTCATTCTTCTGAAGGCATGCCTGGGGATTTTGAATGGCAGCATAACATATCTGAAGGACAGTAACTTGAGTGAAGTTGTTCTCCTTTCTCAGAAATTTGTCATTCCTGACAGCGAGAACAAATAATCAGTGCAATAACTTTTCCTCTAGAAATTGTGGGTGCTCCATCACTAGAGGTTTTCGAGAAGAGATCGGTCAGCCATTTGTCTGGAATGATATAGGGTCTCCTGCTTGAGCAAGGGGTTGGACTTGAAGACCTCCAATGTCCCTTCCAATCCTATTATTTTATGTACTACTGTATGTTCTATGTTCCTCAAAAACTACTAATGTAGTCTTCATTTTTGTAGCCAACAGCAATACACTTTATATCTGATACTTTGGCAGGCAGAATGAAGCCTTCAGCAAACTATATTAACATTGTGAACATTGTGCTACAGGCAAGGGTTTATTGAAAATTATTTCCTATGTGTTCATCTAATTTTCCATTAACAAGATCATAGTCAAAACATCCACATTCCAAGCAAAGGCATCACTTCTTAAACTGGATATATCCAGGGGGGAAAAAACATTCTTCACCAGCATTAATAGGGGAAGGAATTCACTGTCCTAATAACAGGTTTGATTAATGTTGCATTGTTTCCACTTTCCACACAGCAGATGGAGCAAGCTGACCATGAAAGGAATTTGAAGCTGGAAGTCTAGAAACCACAATTATTCTGAATGTATGTAGAACAGCCTCCTCAGCCAATAGGAATAACATTCATGTCCAGACAAGCACCAGATGACAACTAAAGATTAGTTTTCGGTACAGGTATGATAACTGCCCTGTTTAGCAACTGTTTAAAGTTATGTTGTAAGTTTGTGACTGGTCCTCACACTTAGGACTGTCACAGCAATCTGCATGTGATCATGTGATTATTATTTGTTTGCTTCCAAAAAGTTGATTCAATGGAAAAATCAGTAGTAAAAACATAAGTCACAGTCACGTGATGTCTTGCTTAATGTCTGTGTCGCTGAGCAATGGAGTTGCTCGTCCCAATTGTGGTTGTTAAGCAAGGACTACTTGTATCTCTTTGCTGCCACCAAATAGTACTTTGCTGCCACTCAATAGTAGTAACTGTGAGAGGGATCTTGGAGTCCTAGTGGATATTAAGTATGAGCCAGCAGTGTGCAGTAGCTGCCAAAAAAGCCAACACAGTTCTAGGCTTCATAAACAGAGAGATAGAATCAAGATCACGTGAAGTGTTAATGCCACTTTATAATACCTTGGTAAGGCCACACTTGGAATACTGCATCCAGCTTTGGTCGCCACGATGTAAAAGAAAATGTGGAGACTCTAGAAAGAGTGCAGAGAAGAGCAACAAAGATGATTAGGGGACTAATGGGGCTAAAACATATGAAGAACAGCTGCAGGAACTGGGTATGTCTAGTTTAGTGAAAAGAAGGACTAGGGGAGACACGATAGCAGTGTTCCGATATCTCAGGGGCTGCCACAAAGAAGAGGGAGTCAAGCTATTCTCCAAAGCACCTGAAGGTAGAACAAGACGCAATGGATGGAAACTAATCAAGGAAGCAACAAGAAGAAGCAACTTAGAACTAAGGAGAAATTTCCTGACAGTTAGAACAATTAATGAGTGGAACAACTTGCCTTCAGAAGTTGTGAATGCTCCAACACTGGATGTTTTAAAGAAGATGTTGTCTGAAGTGGTGTAGGGATTCCTGCCTAAGCATGGGGTTGGACTAGAACAGGGGTCTCCAACCTTGGCAGCTTTAAGACTTGTGGACTTCAACTCCCAGAGTTTCCCAGCCAGCTGGCTGGGGAACTCTGGGAGTTGAAGTCCACAAATGTTAAAGTTGCCAAGGTTGGAGACCCCTGGACTAGAAGACCTCCAAGGTCACTTTCAACTCTGTTATTCTATTCTATTCTATTCTATTCTAAGTGGTCATTTGTATTTTTACAGCTACAAAAGAGTAAACCTAAGGTATTTGATAAGCCGAAAACAGCTCTGGATGTAGAGAGATAGAGAGAGGTTCCCTGAGGATGGGCTCCAAATGAGTCTGAAAGCTTGGATGACAAAAGCGACCCAGATTGGATCCGGTAGAGACGTAGCCTGGCTGATGCACCTGATGCCCTAAATCCTCATAATTCACCTTTACTAAGTATGTGATGAAAAAGGGTAGGGGAGTAGGGAAGGATTGTTACCAATTAGCAAATGCCAAGAAATAGGTAACTTCTATTTTCCAACCAATATGTGCATTTCAACACCTCTTCCAACTCTGTGCCCTTTGATGCCAAGAAAGCATGCAGCCAGCTTCTCCTTTACAATGGGGAAGGGGCATCACAAAAAGATTGGCAAAAACTCATATGCTCTTTTTATGACAATTTAACATTTAGGGAGAGACTGTGTTGTGTAGTGGTTAAGGCATTAGGCTAGGAAGTAGAAGACTATGACTTTTAGTCCCACCCTAGGCACAAAGCCAGCCAATTGACCTTGGGCCAGTCACTCTCTCTCAGTCCTAGGAAGGAGGCAATGGGAAACCACTTCTAAAGAACCTTGCCAAGAAAATTGCAGAGACTACTCCAGGCAGTTGCCAGGAGTCAACACTGATTCGAAAGCACACATACACAACTTTTAAAAGGGAAAGTAGATTCTTCCTTGTCGGGAACTACAAAAAGTTTTTTCAGCTCCCATTTACAGCATCCATGCTTTTCTCAGCTAAAAGCTTCTGTTGCACCCTTTATTGATATGTGATTCTTCCTTGAGTTGTGCTTGATCCCTGATGAGCTTGACCCATATGGACACCTTTGTATAGTTTGTTTGGCAATAATATGTAATGACTTGGTCATGGCTTTCCTTGGATTTTGGTCCCCAGTCTAGCCTGATTATCCCAGATTGCTGTTCTCCCATTGATCTGCTCAACCAGGTGCAACATTGCCTTGCTTTTTCTGCGACAGTCACTGTGGGGCTGCCACTTTCATCATAAATTAACACATGCATATAGCAATAGCAATGAGTGGTGCAGTGGCCTAGAGGTGGAGTTCTCGCTTCACAATCAGGAGGCTTTGAGTTTGAGCCTAGGTAGAGGCAGATATTTCTCTCTAGACACGTTGAGATTGTATCTGCTGAATATAACTCCACGTCAGTGTCAGGAAGGGCATCCGGCCAGTAAAAACTCAGCTCCATTCGGTTGCCCAGACTCCACTGCACAAGGGATTATGGGGTCATTAAAAGACGATGATGATATAGCAATAGCAATAGCACTTAGTCTTATATACCGTTTTACAGTACTTTACAGCCCTCTATAAGCGGTTCACAGAGTCAGCACATTGCCCCCAACAATTTAGGCCCCCAATTTACCCAAGGATGGAAGACTGAGTCAACCTTGAGCCTGGTGAGATTTGAACTGACAAATTGCAGGCATTCGGCAGTCAGCAGAAGTAGCCTGCAGTACTGCACTCTAACCACTGCGTGGCTCATAAATATAAATAGATGATTCTCAAAACATTTTCTTTGATGATGTTTTTGAAAAGGCTGGATACCACACTGCCATCTACGGTTGTTCAGATTTTTTGCAGTCCAGATATGTAATGCCTATTTGAGATAGAAAAACTTAACAAGCTCATTTTCCCCTCATTGGCAATAAGATTATATGAGCAGCAAATTCAACAATGATGACCTTTTGTGACATAGAAAATCTGCTGCTAATGGCTGGGACAGTTCTATTTTTATAGTGGAGGAGAACATGAGTTATCATTAGTGCTGGGTCTTGGCAGCTTCTGAATGAAAGTCAGAAGCTGGGCATTGGACACAGTAGACTCAATTGTTATGCCGGGAAAGTCCTAAAATGACCTGAACATTTTTATAGCCTGTCCTTCTTGATTAGATCAGAGTTGTCAACAGCTACCAGCTCAGGAAAATAGATTCCCTAGGAATGTTTCCTGCTCCTTTGAAAATTCAAGTGCTATCACCATATCACAAAAGCAGGGCTGTTTGCAAAATACGTTGTGGATGAAGGAAATGGACAAATTACAAACCACAAAGCACTTTGTTACACCCCTGCCATTTCTAATCCTTACTTTTTCAAACTAATTGTAAACCATTTCTGTATTGACTTTTAAAAAAATTATAACTACCTTTTCACATTCTCCACCTTTCTACAATTCCAGAAAGAGGCTGTGACCATTTAATTTGGATACGATGCAAGGGTTTTAGTCCAAACACTAGGCTATCTGCGACCTTTGGGTCATCATTTCAGAGATACTTTTACCTAAATAGAGAAATAGAATGACCAAGGGCAAAAATTAGTGGAAGTGATAGTGGGCCAGTCTATCTGACCTCTGGAGGGCTAGGATGAGACCAGTTGAGCGAACCTCCTGACTGCAGCATGGCAGTACTGAAGCAACCACAAATTTTCCAGATAAAAACCATTAATTTTAATGCACCTGGATTTTGGATGCATTCTGTAAGTTATCCCATTTGAAGTATTTTGGTTCAAAAATTGTTGCCATATGACGCACTGTTTTATGCAATTAAAGGTTATAGACACAAGAGTTTTGATAGTATATAGATAGCTGTATAGCTGTAGATGAGGTCTTTGATAGTATTTATTTAGCAATATCTCTCTGATTATGACAGAGCTCCTTTAACAACCTATTTTTAGGACTGAAATCAGGATGGAAACTGAGAGTAGTGCTGTGCTTTTAGTGGAACACCCACTCATTCAGAGGACTTGTGGGTAACAGTATAAGACACATGTTTTCAGTTTCTGTCATAAAGTATCCGTCTGTAATATTGTGATTTGCTGAAGATAAATCTTTTCACTTGTATTCAATATATTGTCAATGAGTAATGCATTGAGATGGTATTTTGAAGCTGGGGTTGCTTGTTCTATGTGGTATGAATTTTTACTAATGTGCCATCGAACAGTGTCTGAAGTACAGAATGTACTGTAATATGTTTCTTGTTGTGAAAGGTGAAAGCAAAATGCAGGACATTTTCGGGATCATTATAGTAAAAGCTGCCTAAATTTAGGTGGAAGTAACTCTTTTTCAAATATTTTTTTCAAGAACTTTGGGGTCTTTCTCCATTTCCACTTATCAGTAAAAAAGTCACAGCAGCATACTTTTTTCTGGCTAGCTCTCCAGTGCTGTCCTAGTGTCCTTAGCTGAACTGATGTTGAATTCCCCCTTGTTTCTCCATCCAAGGACAGCCTCATGTATATACTGTAAAAGCTCTTGAGCTTTATTGCTCATTTCCCTGGAGAGAAGTCAACTGACTGGCTGCGTCTGGCAACAGAATAGAGAAATGGATTACAAAGAGATCAGCAAATGTCCCCTGTTGTTTTGCTGGTTCCAGAATGGGTGGAGAGATTTCAACTCAGCAGCGGATGCAAAACACCCCTGCTGCATTCCCTACGTGAATGTAATAGTGAGACCAGGGACATTAATGAGACCTAGTGGGAAGAGTTAGTACATCCATCCTCTTCCACTGCTATGATGGATGACAGCAGGCCTGAAGTAGCCCTGTATATTACCAATTTGGAAGGACTCCTGACAGGGGAACAGAGCTGTGATGGTGCTGTGGTTAGAATGCAGTCTTGCTGTCTAACTCTGCTGACTGCCAGCAGTTCAATCCTGTCTGGCTCAAGGTTGACTCAGCCTTCCATCCTTCTGAGGTAAAATGAGGACCAAGATTGTTGGGGGCAATATGCTAGCTCTGTAAACCGCTTAGAGAGGGCTGTAAAGCGCTGTGAAGCGGTAAATCAGTCTAAGTGCTATTGCTAAGTGCTATTACTCTGTGCGATTGTTTTCCCCAAAGGACAGAAGAAGGATAAGCTGCTGATACGGCTGCATCAGACAATATTTGTTCTTTCTAAGTTGTCCAGTTACAAACAGTTTCTCTGGGATTGTGGTGCTGGTAGAAGTTCTCTTAAATAGAGCTTGTTTAAACACTAGAGGGCACTAAAGACCCACAGATAATTAGCCCAAAGCTTGGAATTTAAGAGTTCAAGTAGTCTCCATTGCTCTTTCTCACTTCCACTGAAATCAAACAAAGAACTGTTGGCATCTTTTCTTCCCTCTCCTTATGCAAGCAGCAGTTCAAGCACAGTCCCACAATGGCTGCTGTGATAACTGCTTCGATTTCTAACAAGCCAAAGCTGAAATCAGATTGAATGACCGCAGACTATTCTATCACATCTGAAGTAGTTTTGGAAACTTCAGTTAGCCCAGAGTGTGACAGAGCACATAAGCATCAGCCATGCAATAATGGCATACCTACCTAGCAATAAATAACCCTAGCTGTTTCCAGCCTGTGTCTGAGCCAACTTCAGTTCTTACTTATCTTTAGGAGCTGCTTGCTCTCATATTACTCTACTCAACACTCTCAATCTGGCAGTGAGGTTAGAGCTCCCATATGTAGGGTCCAATAGTCTGGACGACTATTAAATTTATTTATTTATTTATTGTCGAGTACATATTAGATAATATATATAAGTATAAGCATGAATTGAATACATAAAATGAATACAATTAAAGGGAACATTAGGACAGGGACAGTAGGCACATTGGTGCTCTTATGCACGCCCCTTTAAATGCTAATAAAAAGAGCTTTCTGCTTTTTTATTGCTTTACTAGTCAGGAAAAATCAGAGAAAATATTAAAAAAATTACAAAAGCCAAGAGAAAAAAAAGAAGCAAGAACGTACTGTAATACATATGGAAATCACCTCAATGTTTAAACAGAGTACTTTTTAAGCATTTAAGCAGAGCAATAAATCTTGACCACACAGATTAATATGGGTCAGTCTTTCCATTGACAATTAGAGATAGATATTTTTAATATTAATAGATACTAATAATACATATTATCAATCTACCATTATAAATCTGAAGTGGCAACTTTTTCTCTTTGCAGAATAGTGTTTGGTGAAACCCCATTCAAACACAGTATTGATAAAGTTCCATATTCTGTGAAATATAATTCAAAACCACATTCACACTTTTCAACCACATCCACTTCCCAAAACCACATTAAAAATGCATGGACATTAGATAAAAACAGGAGAATTGTGGGACAAGTCCTTATCGTATGTCTATCATAGCATATGTATAAATGTCTGCCTGCCCATTATTTTACAGTTTCAGCATACTGGGGCTGACAATACATTCTTTGGAATGGGTAGAAGATGTGAAATAATTCATTTTGTTGAATTAATCACATCTTCAAATTGTAAGAGATATATCTAGCTTTTTAAATACCCTTAACTATTTGTTTGTTAATATGTTTTTAAGAGAGAGAGACAGTGTTTGCTTAAACCTGAGGGCAAAATGAAATAGGGAGTTTTTATTCTGGCAACTATCTTGAGAGTGAAATTCACTGGATTTAGAGAGAAATTCCTCCCTCCTTGACTGTTAGTTTGGTAAAGAAGGCCCATCAATGCCTTCAAGGTACAACTGCCATGGTGTTATTTAGCAAGGTTCTGGAAACTTCAAGAGGGAGAGGGAATGCAAGAGCTAACTATTGCCTGCCATTCCCACATGTCCTTCTTAAAGATTACAATTATTATGATCACAAGTCCCCTCGAGGCTGTACATCAGGATCGGGGGCTTTACCTCTGCTATGAGTGGGTAGCTATCACTTCAAAAAGCAGTTCCATCATAATTATCAAAACACCAGAGGAACAAGAAGAGTGAGAGACTTCTCTGTTGAAGTGGATATATAATTGAGGGGCTAAAATCCAGCTCATCGGATTCATAAACTATTTAATACACCAAGATGCCAATCCTTGAAACAGTTTACCAGATTTGCTGCCTATCAATGATGCAGCAGCTTCGGGTTGTTGTTGTTTTTAAAGGATTATTGCTTAGCACTCAAGAAATTATTTTAACTCTGCTTGGGAGTTAAAATAATTGGTATTTCCTTCCCCTATAAATACATTTTTAAAAAATCCAGTAGCACTGTACTTCTTTTAGTTAAGGGAAAAGATCAGATTCTTCCAACTGTATTCCTAAGGTAGCGTGCTAAACACTTGGCCTGTAAATATTCAGCAATTGAATAAATGCATAAATATCCCCATGGCTTGTTAAACTTGGAATGTCTGTGTTATTAATTTTTTTGTAGCTTCAGCGAACAGAGAGATGCATGTCGGTTTTTGTACAATGCAAGGAAGTATCAGAGCCAGGTTTGTGTTGTTAGTAATTTTTACAGAATTCAGATGTTGTAGCTGAACTACTCCAACCATAATGTTTGTTTACTCCATGTACTGTATATCCAGCCACAAGCCAAGCGACTCTTGTCTCTAGTTCTGACAAAGATGATGCCAAAACATGCGCTGAGAAATCTCAGTGCAAGGTCTGTCATGATGTTGCATGCAAAGAAGCAGAGTTAGAGAGATGCAACTTTAAAATGCGAGTGCGTTTTGTCAATTGCTCTGACTTGCCTGCCCCTTATGCGTTCAACCCAAATTATCTGGAAAGGGAATAGAGCACTGGAGAAGTAGGGAAAAGGTTTTTGGATTTGTACAAGAACCGCAGGGACAGCCTGGTTTCTATTCAAAATCAGCTGCTGGCTGTATCAAAGCCTGTGGAGCTTCAGTGCTGTGAAGGGCAGACAGGAGAAACAACTCAGTGACACAGAGAAAAGGTACAGACTGAGGGAGCAGGAACCAGGAAATGACTCAGCACCACAACAATGAGAAAAAATAAGAAGGATGCAGAGTAGAGGAGTGTTGGCAGGCTAGTTTAGTCTTAAGAAGAATTTGTTTAAAAGCATTCCTGGAGATATTACTTTTGCAATGCGATGCCACCTATTCAGCAGAAAAACTTTGTCCCAGCCAAACAATATAGGAGAAACAAACAAGGCAGAACATTTCCACCCCGGAGTAAGCAAACGGCATAATCAAAAATTCCTGATCTCAAACCACATTGATAATAAACAACACCAGTTCGGTTGGAAAGGAACAAAAATCATTGGCCATGCTATCACCTGCCACACACATGAATTTATTGAAGCCTGGTATTCTACCAAAGGAGCAATTAACAAACATATTGATCTAGATCCAGTATATGAATATGTAAGAAACCAGACCATTTGAACGACTACTCAGGAAGAGAACCAATCAGTTGCTCAGAATTTAAATATAGCTTCAAACCAACAACCAAAATCACACGGCCAACTGGTCACCCTGGCACACAAGACATTTATACGCTAAGGAGAATAGGACAAAATCCTCCTGATGATGTTACCTGGTCTGGTAATGAAACGTTCAGAAACTAAATTGAAACAAGCTTGGAGAGCAAACCACTGTCAGACACAGCGTTTTCCAACTTCTGGACGTTACTATATACTGAATAGAGTCTGAGTGGGATTTGAACCTTGTGGGTTTTTTATATGTAGAAAAGGACAGCAAAATTGCACCATTTCTCCCTTAACAACTTCATGTTTGATGTGATTTTGTAAAAGTGTAACAGATCCCAATGAAATGGGCTCAGCATAGTCAAGGCAAAGCTATCAGTGTAATTCTTCCCATACACACTGTACCTCCTGTTTAAGGAAAATAAATTTAAAAATCTTTTGTGGTTGACATTGGTTTGTATTCTGCAGCAGCGATATAAACATCTATATTCAGTTTTACATCGAGTGATCTTCTAACAGACTTTTAAATGAAGGATGGCAACAGCAGAATTCCACCAGAGGTATAGATCAGAGGTGGGTTTCAGCAGGTTCTGACTAGTTCTGGAGAACCGGTTGTGGAAATTCTGAGTAGTTCAAAGAACCAGTAATAAAAATTCTGACTGGCCCCGCCCCCATCTATTCTCTGTCTTCTGAGTCCCAGCTGACTGGGAGGAAATGGGGATTTTGCAGTAACCTTCCCCTGGAGTGGGGTGGAATGGAGATTTTACAGTAACCTTCCCCTGGAGTGGGGTGGAATGGAGATTTTACAGTAACCTTCCCCTGGCGTAGGGTGGAATGGAGATTTTACAGTATCCTTCCCATGCCACACCCACCAAGCCATGCCCACCAAGCCATGCCACACCCACCAAGCCACACCCACAGAACCGGTAGTAAAACTTTTTGAAACCCACCACTGGTATAGATGATAATTAGAGTTTCATCATCAGCACTACCTGCAGCTTAATGGGAAGGGTACTTAGATGATGATATTTATATTACTGAAAACTATGTGGAAAGGGAAAAAGAAAATGACCAGGATATGACTAACAGCGCACAGAATCCAGCAAGCCGAATTGTTTCCAAAGTCAACACGGTCAAACTCTTGATGGAACTGCAAAGGATGAACGGGAGAAACATGCAAAAAAAATGATATGTGAGCAAGTGTTAATACTAATTTGGGGGTGGCTATGCAGAGGCTATGCATTCGATAAGCAATTATGTTTTTATTACCAGATGGTGGCATTACCATTGTGCTTAAATGAGTCTTAAAGAGACTCCTGTTTCACTGTATTGTTGAATAAACAACTAGGATCACACCAAGGAATTCAGATTCTTCCTTTTCTCTATTTATTCTTTATTGGGGGTGATGAAATAAAATTGGCTTTAGAAATAAGTTTGAAGAATAAGAATATTTCGAAGAAATTCTCATAGGTATCAGTATGTCGGCTTTGCTTATACTACGGGATGGCCAAGAGATCAGAGTGAATGCCTTTCATGTTACAATAAACTTTCTAACTTTTTGAAACTTCTCATATTTCCAATACTTATTGAGTATTGGAGAGAATACAGAAGGGAGGAAAGCCTTTTTCAGGAGCAATAATATTGTCCCTAATAAGGAAAAATAATAGCCTTCAATAATTGCTGGAAAGAGTCTTCTTTTCTTCAGAAAATACATCTTCTCAATTTTTTGTATGTAAATTTGTATAGAAATTAGAAAGGCCACATGCCCAGTGATAAACAACTAACTTGTTTCAAGCTGGACAGTGGTATGACAATTATCTATCATTTGCACAACTTATTGAAATAGAAATAAAGAGTAAGGAGAACAGTTGCTTAAGTACATTTAAAAATAGAATAGAATAGAATTCTTTATTGGCCAAATGTGATTGGACACACAAGGAATTTGTCTTTGATGCATATGCTCTCAGTGTACATAGAAGAAAAGATACGTTCATCGAGAATTCTAAAGTACAACACTTAATGATAGTCGTAAGGTACAAATAAGCAATCAGGAAACAATCAATATAAGTATAAATCGTAAGGATGCAAGCAACAAAGTTACAGTCATAAGTGGAAGGAGATGGGTGATGGGAACGATGAGAAGAACAATAGCAATAGTAATGCAGCCTAATGTGAATAGTTTGACAGTGTTGAGGGAATTATTTGTTTAGCAGAGTGATGGCGTTCGGAAAAAAACTGTTCTTGTACCTACTTGTCTTGGTATGCAGTGCTCTATAGCATCGTTTTGAGGGCAGGAGTTTAAACAATTTATGCCCAGGATGTGAAGGGTCTGTAAATATTTTCACAGTCCTCTTTTTGACTCGTGCAGTATACAGGTCCTCAATGGAAGGCAGGTTGGTAGCAATTGTTTTTTCTGCAGTTCTAATTATCCTCTGAAGTCTGTGTCTGTTTTGTTGGGTTGGAGGATCAAACCAGACAGTTATAGAGGTGTAGATGACAGACTCAATAATTCCTCTGTAGAACTGTATCAGCAGCTCCTTGGGCAATTTGAGCTTTCTGAGTTGGCGCAGAAAGAACATTCTTTGTTGTGCTTTTTTGATGATGTTTTTGATGTTAGGTGTCCATTTTAGGTCTTGAGATATGGTAGAACCTAGAAATTTGAAGGTCTCTACTGTTGATATTATGTTGTCTATATTGTAAGAGGTGGTAGTATGGGAGGATTTCTCCTAAAGCCTACCACCATCGACAATAATTTCAAAATTTATTGGCAAGACCATGCTCAGAATCAGAATACTTTTATTGTTTATAATTTAGTGTCGTGGTAAGGGAAACCCTCACTGTCTGGATAATGGGAAAATTTCTGAAAGAACGTGGCTGTTTCTACTTTTGGATTGCCAGTGTAAAATTCTGATTATGAAGCCAATTAACAGGAATGTCAAAGGCATAACTGTCTTAAGCAAACACCTGTATAGCAAGGATCATAAAATGGATTAAAATGGATTATTGTAAAGAGCCGTGGTGGCACAGTGGTTATAGTGCAGTACTGCAGGCTAGTTCTGCTGAGTGCTGACTGCCAGGAGTACAGCAGTTCGATTCTTACCGACTTAAAGTTGATTCAGCCTTCCATCCTTCCGAGGTCAGTAAAATGAAGACCCATATTGTTGGGGGCCATATGCTGACACTGTAAACCACTTAAGAAAGGGCTGTGAAGCACTATGAAGCAGTATGTAAGTCCTACTGCTATTGCTATATAAAAATTCCAGGGAACATAAAAGAAAGTACTTCCATTAAGTAATTATTCTGGATTTCCAGGTTCCAGAACAGTTCTGATTTGAATGTTAATGCTCAGAGAGAAACTATCATTCCAGAATTCTGTATATCTAAATCAGAAAGTGTGTGTGTGTGTGTGTGTGTGTGTGTGTGTGTGTAAATGTGTAGAATTACTTTAGTGATGGGAGGCAGCATTCAACTAAATTAAAAATATATTTTAATTTTCAAATATATTTAAAATATCCTGTCATTTCATAAGCATGAATAAATATAAGTTTCCCTCATATTTAGGCTTTTATCAGTTTTTTTTTTTTAGGTGGCAACAGGGAGAATAAGGCTTCATTTGGCAGGTGTAAGCTTCTTAAAACAATATTTTTAAAGGAATACCTTTTACAACAGAATTGCATTTGAAAAATCATGCAGCAATGATATCATTTCAGCATTGCATAATTTTGTAAAAACAGTGGAAAGTAAAAAGAATTTATTGAAAACTTCTTCTGCAGATTATAATAGTATAGTCTTTGTCTGGATAATTCTCCAAATACTTCCAGCATCAAATTCCATCAAGCTGTACATTGTTTTAATCGTAAATAACCACAGTTATTCCCCATTACCAGCCACTGGTGATGTGGCTTGGGACATATTCCAAGCAAGGTTCCTTTTAGAATTGGACGAATGAATTATGATAACCTTCTTTGGTGGTCTAGTTCTTTCTCTGGTTATTTTTTTAAAACTACTATTATTACTACTATCACTATCACTACAGATAGTCCTCGACTTACAGCCATGCATTTAGTGACCATTCAAAGTTCCAACAGTCCTGAAAAAAATGACTTATGATTTTTGGTGCTTTTTACAAGAGGCAATTGGACTCTCTGGTTTTTCTTTGAAGACGTTTCATTTCTCATCCAAGAAGCTTCTTCAGCTCTGAAATGCCTCTCCGGCGACAGGCGCACTGGGCCGCCTTGCCTGCCTTCGTGCGCTGCGTGTGGAAGGGGCCGCCGCTGCTTTCACCACCCTCCCTTGTCACCTGGCTGCAGACATCCGCCTGCCCGAAGCAACCATG
This sequence comes from Ahaetulla prasina, assembly GCF_028640845.1. Classification (NCBI taxonomy): domain Eukaryota; kingdom Metazoa; phylum Chordata; class Lepidosauria; order Squamata; family Colubridae; genus Ahaetulla; species Ahaetulla prasina. The sequence goes on along the minus strand of NC_080539.1, from coordinate 266,578,547 downwards.
CCACCATTCACTTTCATTTCACGGTGGGAGAAGAAAGCAAGCGGCGCCAGTGCAATGGTGCTCCAGGAGGGCAGGCAGGCTACAGACGTCCCAGGGCTGCTGCACATGCGCACGTGTCTGTGCTGCGCCGCCGCCCTTTGCTTTCTTCCTTCTCCTGCTGTGAAATGAAAGTGAAAAGGTTATCATAATTCATTCGTCCAATTCTAAAAGGAACCTTGTTTCGGGAGGTTGCTTTGGGCAGGTGGACGTCTGCAGCCAGGCGGAGAGGGAGAGTGGTGGTGAGAACGGCGGCAGCGGCTCCTTCCATGTGCAGCGCATGGAGGCGGTGGGCAAGGGAGTGCAAGGGCTGTCCGCACTGGTCCAGCCAGGTAAGCGCCACCACCCAGGTTGAAGGGAAAGTGCCACAAGCTCCACAGTGGCGCAGCAGGGCCTGGCCATCTCCCTGCGTCAGGAGCTGCTGCCCTGCTGGCCTCTGGCAGTCAAAGAGAGCAGACAGGTCGCCGGGTGGGAAGCCAGTGGGCTGCTTTGAAGCCCCAAGCCCTGCAGAACTGGCCCGGGAGGCACACGGGTGGAAGGTGGCCTTTTCTGCAGCATCCCACTCCCTTCTTTGGATCACCTTGCAGGGTGGGGGCTCTGCCTTTGCAGAAATGGGGTGGACAGTTTGTACGGAGGATTGGCGGGGGGGGGATGCGTGGCTCTCCGGGATGGAGAGTGGGGCAAGAGAAGGCTCTAAGGATTGCTTGGGCAGTCAAGCCAGATGGTGGCTTGACTGCCCAAGCAGTCAACATAACACCCATCCTCCACGGCCTGCACTGGCTGCCGGTGGCCTTCCGGGTGCAATTCAAATTTTTGGTCACCACCTTTAAAGCGCTCCATGGCTTAGGACTGGGATATCTACGAGGCTGCCTTCTGCCGCCGATTGCCTCCCAACGACCTGTGCGCTCCCACAGAGCGGGCCTCCTCAGGGTGCCGTCGACCAAATAATGTAGGTTGGCGACCCCCAGGGAGAGGGCCTTCTCTGTGGCAGCACCGGCCCTGTGGAACGAGCTTCCTCCAGGGTTACAACTCCCCGACCTCCGGGCCTTCAGACGTGAACTGAAGACTTTATTATTTCAGCGAGCTGGACTAGCCTAAGAAATATTTTAGTTAAATTTTAAAGGGGTTTTAATCGGTTTCTACCGTTTTTAGTGATTTGGCCATTAAAATATTTAGTTTTAATTTGGTTTTATATTGTTATTTATTATATTATTGTATTTTAATATGGCTGTGAACCGCCCTGAGTCCTGCGGGAGATGGTGCGGTATAAAAGTTTGATTAATAAATAAATAAATAAATAAATAAATAAATAAACTCAAAGCATTGGGGGCTTCAGAAGGGCAGAATGTGCTTCAGAATATGCAGCTCCTGGTTCTAACAGTGAGTGACGTGAGTTCAAGTTGGCCATGTCCACCCAGTCACATGACTACCAAGCCACACCCACCAAGCCACGTCCACACAACTGATAGGGAAAATTTTTGGATTTCACCACTTGCCTCTGAGGACTTGCTTGCTATTCTCAGGGCAGTTTTGGCTATCCTCTTTCGAATCCATTATAAATTGTCTTGGACATAATGAAAAGGATACATCCATTCCATTGAAACTGAATGGAGCAGTCCACAGAATGTGACAGTTGGCCTGGCATGAATGGCTACTTTAAAATGTATATCATACAAACCTGACATCCTCCAAATCAGTCGTGAGTTGCTACTGGTTTGGTCTGGATCTTGCGAACCGGTAGTAATGGCAGCTGGAGGCTCCGCCCACCCGCCCGGACATCATCACAGACACTCTGCGCATGCACAGAGCTCCCGTTGCGAACTGGTAGCGAAGGTAAGTGGAACCCACCCCTGCTCCATATGTGGCAGAATATAATTCCTATTCTCTGGGAATAATGGGGTGCTACAGTATGTCTGCGAAGCACCAAATGGAGTACTCTGGTACACATGGAACAGCATGATTTTTGGAAATGATAGGGAAATAGAAAAATAAGATATTCATCAGCCTTCTGAAATATCAAGCTGAATCTCTGATGGTGACAAAGTAGAAAAGATTCCTTTATTCTCCACAGTTACGATTACATCATCTTTGTGTGGACTATACCAGGGGTCTCTAACCTTAGTAACTTTAAGGCTTGTGGACTTCAACTCCCAGAGTTCCTCAGCCAGCTTTGCTTAGGAACTCTGGGAGTTGAAGTCCACAAACCTTAAAGTTACTAAGGTTGGAGACCCTTGGACTATACTAATTTTAGAAAAGCATACATTAACAAAACTGCAGCTCATAATAACCATAAAGTAATCAGAGTTTTTTCCCCCCTGTGAAAAAACTGGTGTTCTCCTCTTGGCATGTAAACTAGAATTTAAGTCAGAAGAATTCAAACTCTTCTCTGTTCAGAGGCAAGTGATCTTCAAACATAGCCACATAGCAGTGGGGAAGGCAAGAATAGGAAAGCATGTTGTAATAAAATATACAGATCATAGAATCAGAAAATACCCTAGGGATCATTTTGTCCAATTTCCTGCTGTGACAGATAATCCAATCTCTGGAAACCTCTATCAAGGAGAACTCATTAGTTCATATAGCAATCTAGTCCACTGGCTGACTATTCATTCATTCAGGAATTTCCTCTTAATAAATAGACTGAACTTCCTTCTTGTAGCTTTAATTCACTGGTTCTAGTCCTTCCCTCGGAGGCAATAGAACATCAACTCCTTTTAGTGTGTGATTGTTCTTTAGGTATTTGCTATCTTACTGCCCTTCATCTTTTTTTCTGTAGACTAAAACAGAGTCAGATCTTTAACCGTTCTTCATAAGATTTGGACCTATAAACAATTTAAAACTTTTTCTGGTAATCATACTGCAGTTATTCTTTTGTATTGGGCAAGAAAAGTAGAATTCTTTATGAATGGGTGAAATTCGGCAGATTCTGACAGGTTCTGGAAAACCGGTAACGGAAATTTTGAGTAGTTTGGAGAACTGGCAAATACCACCTCTGACTGGTCCCAGAGTGGGGGTAGGAATGGAGATTTTACAGTATCCTTCCCCTGCCACGCCCACCAAGCCACTCCCACAGAACCGGTAGCAAAAGATTTTGGATTTCACCACTGATGTATACATCACATTTCAGCATTCTCTTTGCATCAGAAATACCTAAGCCATTTGGAGGAACTCCTATTTCAAATGGCTGCAAAACTGTTATATTATTAAAAATCTCTAGCACAGTGTTTCTCAACTTTAGCAACTCTAAGATGTGTGAACTTCAACTCCCCAAATTCCCCAGTGGCATGAATTGGGTGGGGGAATTCTGGGAGTTGAAGTCCGCACATCTTCAAGAGCTGCCTTGATGAAGTGGGCAGCCGTAAGAAATAAATCTAAGGAGCAATTCTAGTATTCCCCATCCAGCACATTGATTGGGGAATTCTGGGAATGGAAGTTCATACACCTAAGAATGGCTAAGGTTGAGAAACACTGCTCCAGCGTTCTATCTGCCTTGATGGTATGCATGAACCTGAGCTGGTGAATTATTACTGTATGTTACAGCAAGTCCATTAACAAGCTGGCTACAGAACATTGATGGAGCACCAGTCAAGTTCCAGCTAGCCAATGGGTCCCCCAACTACAATGCCTGGACTTTAATGACTGGCCCAACCCCTTGTTGTTGAACACCGTATCATGAATTAAGTCTGAAAGACGGCAGATGTGATAAAGTTGAGAGACAACACACAACTACTCAGAGCAGTCAATGTGTTCTGTTCAGGATGTAGAAGCGTGACTTACAATTGCTGAACCTCCTTAACTTCCTCCGCAAATGATTCATATCTGGCCATTCTGGACCATTAGAACACACCATGTGGGTTGTGGGTATGAAAATATAAATGTACAGTACACATGTATTCATATAAGTACTGGCAGTAATGAGTAATTGATTTCTGGGGAAAGATAACATGTAAATAAAAAACTACATGCATAAGGTTGCATTTATTTTTATTTGTTTTTATTTATTTACCCCTTCAAACCGCATAGTCTCTAGATGGCTTACAAATATTAACCTAACAGCATCAAAAATTAGAACATTATTAAAAACTTTTTATTAACTCATTAAATAGTTTTAATAATTCTTGCTATTAAAACTTTAATAACAAGAACATGATAATAACAAATATATATAAAGTATGTTTCAGAGGTGGGTTTCAGCAGGTTCTGACCAGTTCTGGGGAACCAGTAGCGGAAATTTTGAGTAGTTCGGAGAGCTGGTAGTAAAAATTCTGACTGGGCCCGCCCCCATCTGTTTTCTGCTTCCCAAGTCCCAGGTGATTGGGAAGAAATGGGGATTTTACAGTAACCTTCCCCTGGAGTGGGGTGGGAAAGGAGATTTTACAGTATTCTTGACTGCCACGCCCACCAAGCCACACCCACAGAACCTGTAGTAAAAATTTTTGAAACCCACCACTGATATGTTATCAAAAGCAACACAAAAATATCAGTCAAAAACAATCAATCTTAAACGTGGCAAGTAGCAATCTCAAACTATTTTACAATTCAGCAGACAACCAAAAATCTGGTTTAATCTGATGGCTCAGCGCATGAGGTAGCAACAGTTGTGAGTTGAAGTCCGAAAGCCTTAAAGTTGCCAAGACTGGAGACCCCTGGCCTTAAGTAAAGCAATGCCTTGGAAGTAATGCAGCCCCATGATTTCCAAAGCCAAATTATTGTGTTGCTGCTTTCAATTGTTCTGCCTGCATTTATTTCCCTCCCTACTTTCTCAACTTACCTTACCTTTTGGGAAAGGGGGGGGCAGGGGGTTGGCACAAGCACGTTCCCCCCAAAAAGCATTGTGTTGTAACCACCCTTTCTTCATTTGCTAATAACCAATGGAAGATTGACTGGGAAATGAAACTGAAGTTAAGAAATTGGTGTTTTATTCTATATCAGTTTCCTTTTTAAATGAAAACATATCTTTTTAAAAAATCAGGTAGGTCAGGAACTAACCCCAAGGAAGGGATCTTTATGATGGTGTCCACAAATATCCCTTGTTTACCCGATTTATATACTTTTGAAACAGTTTACCTGGAAGTTAGATGCTGCCTACGGAATTTTAAAATGCCTTTGGTACTCATTTTGGGTGGGATTCTTATGCATTTTCTCTAAATGGTGACCTTTGAAAAAGCCGCTAGCTCAGATTGCTTAATCCCCAGTTGAATTTCCAGAGTTTCATCCAATTATACTAGACCACACACATTTCACCACATTGTCTTTTTTTTTTTGGTCTGAAAGCATATCCTGTTTTTTTCTAAAATTTATTATATTGATTCTTTCTGTGTGTAATGTTTCTTATCTGTTATCAGTTTACTTACATCATAAATGTGAGACTTATTTTTTCCTTTGTTACTCTTTTGCCATTGGTCATACCTTTGTGTATGTGTGCACACATATGTGTATGCTAATAAATTATCAAGTGACAAATATTTCTTTACTTACTGGAATACAGCAAGCAGGATTAGACTTGCAGTCACAAGCACTATATAATCGAGACAGTTTGTGGAATATAAAACTTTCTGAACATTTATGATGAATGATGATTATGTGCCATCAAGTCATCGTCAGCTCTTAGCAACCACCTGAATAGACGATCTGTCCATGATGATCTGTCCCTGACCTGGTCCTTCAAGTCTTCCAATGGTACATTCATTATCTCTGTAACTGAGTCTATTGACATTTCTGCTGGCCATCCTTCTCTTCACTTTCTTTGCACCTTTCCCAGAATTAGATCGTTCTCCAGAGAGCTAGGTCTTCACAGGTGTCCAAAGTAACATTACTTTGAGCCTGATCAGCCTTTTGGCGAAGATCAAGGGTAGTGTGTAGCCCAGGGGTATCAAACTTGATTTCATTGAGGGCTGCATCAGGGTTGTGTTTGACCTGGGGGGGGCGTGGCTAGGGCAGGCATGGCCAGCTTGACATCATGCATGTCAGGTGCGCCTGTGGTGGCCCGGGCATTCTGCCAATGAAATTGGGCTCCCGAGCTCCGTTTCCGGCTGCAATAGCCTCCTGCTTCCTTCTGCCAATGAAAAAGGAGCTGGGGGGGGCATGCGTGGCCCTTCCAAGCTCTGTTTCTGGCTGCGACAGCCTCCTGCAACCCTCTGCCAGCGAAAACAGAGCTGGGGTGGTGGTGCATGCAGCCCTCCTGAACTCCGTTTTCACTGGGAGAAGCACCACGGGCTGGTCCTTCGGTATTTCCAGGATGGCCCCATGGGACAGATCTAAGCACCCTGTGGGCCAGATCCAGCCTTGAGTTTGACACCCCTGGTGTAGCCTGATCATTTGTGCCTCAAGTGAGAACTCTTGAGTTAGTTGGTTTGATGATCCAGTTGTTTGTTTTCTTGTTTGCCTGTGGGGGCCTTCTACAACAAAGAAAATCAAACAAGTCAGTATTCTTTTTTTCCTACTTCTTTAGAGTCCAACTTTGGTTCCATACTCTGTTACAGAGAATATTTTGGCCTGCATGATCCTTGTATACATGCATCACAGCATTTGACGATCCTTTTCGTTATGGCTGCTCTACCAAGTGGCATATCTGACTGCATGTTTCTTTACTGTTGATGATAAGAATAGGCAGAAGTTATCCACCACTTCAATATATTGTCAGTTCTAAGGCTGATCTATTTGTTTTTCATGAGTTTGGTCTTCCTTACATTTAATCTGAGGCCAATTCTTTCACTGTACTCCTAGACTTTTATTACCAGAAATTGCAGATCCTTTGCATTTTTGGTACTTACTACCACTGAAGGCCACCATTCAATATCACACAATGTCTGACTTCATTGTCACCCACAATAGAAGCAATGTATTACCTAATAGATAGCTCAGTTCTCTAAGCGGCCTACTGGCTTTTGAATTGAATGGCATAATTCAAATATGGGTGATATGCAGAGTTCTTAGGACAAAGTTATGACTCAATCATACTCTGATCCATATGTCTTATTCTATGCATTCCTTAACTGAAAGCCAGACCTTAATGAAGACTTTCTGGTCAGGAAGAATTAGTTTCAGCTAATTTAGGTAGGTAAAATATATTTGCTTGTTCCTGGTGTCATTAGAAAATAATTTAGTATAGAGGTGTATAGTATAGAGGTGTACATTACCTTTTAGTATGTGAAGACTCAAAAATAATTGAGTGCGAAATTGGTGTTTTTGCCTCCCAAATATTTTTGAACTCAGTGAAAAAAGAAACCAACTGCACCCAGGGGTACTTTAGGGCCTATGGAACTGCTTCAGCCCCAAATATTTTAGATAGTACCAGAGTGATAAAACAAGTGTTAGCTGTACTGCTTTTTCTTAGTGCCATATAAATGATTTACATTTCAAGTACAGGTAGCCCTTGCTTTACAATCAATCCTAATTGGGACCAGAATTTCCATCGCTAAGCAAAGCGGTCATTAAGTGAAATATTACTATTTAGTGATGGAAGTTCTAGTAGATGAGGACCACTCTGTTTCTAGGTGAGGACCTCACTGCTTCTCCTGCCCTTGCTGTGCTCGCTTCTGCTTCAAGTTGGCAGCCCGCCTGGATTTACGACCACTGCATGCCCTTCAGCTCCTCCCCACCATCTATCTTCCTCTGCCCTTTTGGCTGCCATTCCCAGATGATTTTCACTGTATTCTTCTTCCTGGTGCTGATGAGTTGTACCTGAGCCTTGTACCTGGGCCTCCGTGAGATGCTGTTGGCAGCAGGGACATCCAGGATGGCGAAGTGCAGGGCAGGTCAAAGGGCAGAGATGGGAGAGGGGGAGATAGGCTGGTGGAAGAAATTGGAAGGCACTCTATAGATATAAATACGGGTGGGCTGCCAAGTGCCCAAATTTTGATCACAGATCCCCGGGGGCAGTGCAACAGGCGTAAGTTTTGAGGACTGGTCAAAATTATTATTCATTCAGCACCATGATTGTTCAAACAGTAGTTGAACAAATGGTTGTTAAACAAGGACTATGGTAATAACTTTTTTTTAAAAAAAATCTTCTTTATGTATTACCCAGTAACAGCAATTTAAATTTTATCATCTTTTCAACAGCTAGATGTCTCCAGTCTATTGTTCTGCAGAAAATCCTTTGGTAGAGCTGTGGCAAGCACAAGCACTTTAAATATAGCTAGGCTATCCATTCTTAGATGATAATTGCTAGTGGTTTATATAGAGCACAACATTAAATCTGGAATCCCACAGAGCAATTCAGAAAACAGTCTGCTTCATATTAGATTAATTCAAAGGATTTTTTATTTAATTCAGGGCTTGAATCCAATCTTGATTCAGAAATCTGTATTTCTGTATCTTCCACCAACATGGGAAATAATCTTGGACTATTTTCCCATTTGACAAAATTGGATGAAATTTGCAAGGAGTTATTACTGACCAGGGAACAAGGTATATCAAGTTTCAGACAACTAGGTGCAATGGTTTTGCATTAAACACATTACTTTTTTAAAATTGCCAATGATTTTTGTATTTCTTGGCAACAAATGGATTTTTGCAGGAAAAGTGATCATTCTGATGGAATCAAATCTGCCAACTTTCATATGGATAAATTCAGGACTTTTGTTTGAAAGTTCTTCTACTAGCTTGATATTTCCAAAACTGTTACTTGTTACCATGTGTTTATAGTTGACATGACAATGATATTCAGAATAGAAATGGCTATAGCGAAGAAATCTTAACAGAAGAAGGAGGAGGAGAACTCAGTGGTTTAATGAAGTGTTATTTGTGTATGTGCAGAGATGTGCTTTAACAATACATTTAAAATTATACATATCACAGAGTTACCTGCATAGAGAAACTTGTCAAAATAAGTACAGAGAATTATAAATGAATTGAAAATAGGATCCATAATGTTGCAGTCTGAGTATTTTGTGGAAACACAGTATGGCTTGGCAAACTCTTTGGAAATGCTTTTATATTTAATTAATTCAGCGTATTAAATAGAAAAGCATGTCCATGGAAGCTGCCAAGTTGTGCCATATAACAAGTGATGTGGAAAGGGGAATCTTTGTTCATCTCAGTATTACATAAATTATGGGCATACTGCATTTTTCAAGCTAGGGGCCATACTAGGGAGTTGTGCCAGGGGCCACATTCCAAAAAATAGGCCAAAGAGAAAGAAACCATGGTAAAATCTAAATTATCTGCAATGCATTTGAATGAAATATCGTAATGGGTATTATGATTAATTCCCTGGAATTAAGAGGTTGTGATAATGTTTTTCTACTGTCAGATTGAAAATCATCATTTCTAGAATTTTTTAGAGAGGCTCTGGAATCTGCGTCTTTACATTGCAACTTTGATACAGTCACATCCTCTGTACATTCTTGTGCTGCATCTTTGACTCTACAAATTGCACAATTCGAAGTGCAAGGGATTGTATATGATTAAGTTGCAGCGTAACAGAGTAGAACAGTCCTGTTCTGGAGTGGCAAAGAAAAAAGTTTAGCCTTAGTCGGATTGTGTTTTTTGAAGATGATTTCTGAAAATGTAAATTAAAATGGAAGAAAGCTAACTTCCATCTGGAAAGGCTCTCAATAAGAGGCACCAAGAAAAATATGTGGTAAGAAATTTAGAATGGAAAAAACTAAGAAGACATGAAGTTGTTTAAAAGAGAATACTTATGTCAGAGGACTCAGATATTTTCTTCCATTGTAATTTCTAATTTTACCAACAATGAGCATTGTTTCCCAACTTCCAGTTAGAATAAGGGCTTGATGAGATTTTTTCATATAAGGGAGACTGACACTTTCTTGAATCTCTAATGAATCTTTATAGGAAAGCATATTTCTATTGGTTTCAATAAGACATTTTTTGCACTGCTGATTCAGGATTATCATGCCATCATGTCAAGAGCCAGAAATATACAGTTTCTTGGAAATTAATATTAGATCATTAATATAATGGTAAGGTAAAGGTAAAGGTTCCCCTCACACGTATGTGCTAGTCGTTCCCAACTCTAGGGGGCGGTGGTCATCTCCGTTTCAAAGCCGAAGAGCCAACAGTGTCCCAACACATCTCCATGGTCATGTGACTGGCATGACTAAATGCCAAAGGCGCATGGAACGCTGTTACCTTCCCACCAAAGGTGGGCCCTATTTTTCTACTTGCATTTTTTAACGTGCTTTCAAACTGCTAGGTTGGCAGAAGCTGGGACAAGTAATGGGAGCTCACCCCGTTATGTGGCACTAGGGATTCGAACTGCCGACTTTCTGATTGACAAGCTCAGCGTCTTAGTCACTGAGCCACCATGTCCCTTAATATAATGGTAATGCCAACTTAATGCTACATTAATGACAATGCATATTGTTAGCATTTGCCAGTACATATCATCAACTGATCCCAAGAAAATTTTGTTAAGGGTTTGTTAAGTAACTGTTCCAGTAGGTACCGTATTTTTCGGATTATAAAACGCACCTAAATTTAGAAATTTAGATGAATTCAACAAAATTTAGTTTTTGGCCTCCAAGCACCGCATTTTCAGACCTTTTAAAGCCTTTTTTCAGCCCATTTCCAAGGCTTTTTTCTGCCCATTTTCTAGGCTTTATTCAGCCCCTTTTGGAGGCTTTTTGGCCCATTTTTGAGGCTTTTTTCAGCCTGTTTTGGGGGGGGGGTTGGCCCATTTTTAAGGCTTTTTTCAACCCATTTTTGAGGCTTTTTTCAGCCCATTTTCGGGGCTTTTTTTGGCCTGATTTTGTGTGGTTTTTGGCCCATTTTCAAGGCTTTTATCAACCTATTTTTGAGTCTTTTTTCAGCCCATTTCTGAAGCTTTTTTCAACCCATTTTGGAGGCTTTTTTTCAGCTTGTTTTCAAGACTTTTTTCTGCCCATTTTTTCCAAAAAAATGGCCAAAAAAGCCTTGGAAATGGGCCGAAAAAAGCCTCAAAATAGGCTGAAAAAAGCCCCGAATATGGGCTGAAAAAGGCCTTAAAAAGGCCCGAAAATGGGGCATGTGGAGGCAAAAAAACGGCTGGCAGGTTGGCGGGGCTTCGGCAATATTCGGTCTATAAGACGCACAGACATTTTCATCCCCTTTTGGGAGACAAAATAGTGTGTCTTATAGTCCGAAAAAATACGGTATATGGTTAATTTTGCTCAATTGTTGGGAGCCAATGCATTAATGTCACAGTTAAAGAATATTAGATTTCTAAAATTTATGAGTCATCTTACAGTTAATATTAAGCAATACACAACTAATACAAACTGCAATGCCTGCCAATTCAAAAATATAATCGAGAGGTTAAAATAAGCAAAACCTACTCTAGAATATGCATCAGACCAATCTCTAAAACTGCAGAGAGGAAACGAGTGACGTTAAACGTAGCAGAAGTGAAAGAAAATGGTTCTTGTCTTCAATGACTGGCATATAGGCACCCAATGTGCCTCTCAGGGGTGGGTAAGGGGGACATTCCTTAAGTATGAGGACACTCCAAGCAAGGTCTCTGATAACAATGTCAAGGTTCAAGCACAAATGTATAGAAGGAAATGGTCTTTCACATACTGTGGCCCCAAGCTGTGAAAGGATTTCTAAGCAACATCAACATTTTGAACTAGGCCAAGGAACAAGCTGCAGATGATTCATGGCACAATGCAATTACAGGTAGTCCTTAGCATACAACCGTTCATGTAACTGTCTGAAGTTACAACGGCACTGAAAACAGTGACTTATGACTGTTTTTCACACTTAAGACTGTTGCAGCATCCCCATGGTCGCAGGATCAAAATCCAGATGCTTGGCAACTGACTCATATTTATGATAGTTGCAGTGTCCTGCGGTCATGTTTGCAATCTTTTGACAAGCAGAGTCAGTGGCAAAGCCTGGATCACTGAACTACAGTGGTTCACTTAACAACTGTGGCATGGAGCGAAATTCACCTAACAAATGTCTCACTTAGCAACAGAAATTTTGGGCTTAATTGTGATCATAAGTCAAGGACTACCTGTATAATGTCCCGTTTCCCTCATGTTAAATTTCTGGATTTTTCCAAGAGGGGTACTCTAAATAGATGGATAACCAGCACGGATCATTTAATCCTGGTTGTCTCTTGTTACATCTAGGCTTGCAACTGGAATATTGGTCAAAATCATAAAAGGCACTCAACGGGATGCCAGAAGAGGATTTGTTCGTTTAAGTCTTGTATAAATACCAAGTCATCTGCAACCATGGCATGGAAATGGAAGATATTATTGGTCTAATTTTTAACAACAGTACTCTGAATGTAGAAGAACTCAGAAGATGATTAAAACATAAGTGATCACTTCTGACATTTCCCTGTAGTATGCTCTGCATTGCCAAACCCATGAACCCAATTTGAGCTTCCGTTTCAATGGATAATCTTTACCTCAGAGTCCCATTTGGAATTTAGCATCCCTGGTAGCAACATTATTGGTGGTAGATTTATGCTAGCAAATATATGGGTTGGGATTGCTCTGTGGATCTCTATTAAATAACTTAAATGTCTGCAGTGTTTGCATTTTTCAGGCTGGCAAAGACCAGCTTTTTTTTCAAGTCTCTCCTCAGCTAAATGACTACTAGCTTTTTCAGTCCCCTAAAATATATTAAAAAGGAGCGGAATGAGCAAGCAAAGTAATAAGGGTGGAGAGGAACTCATCGAAACCAAAAAAGCGGTGCAAGTGGTTCTGAGTTCCAACACTGTATAGGTAATGTATTTTGATAGCAACAACAGCAATTGTGGAAATCTATAAATTGCACTGAATCCTGCTCTGACCTAGTTGTCTCAGAAGCTAAATTAGGTCAAACAAAGTTAGTACTTGGATAGGAGACCGGGAAGTTGAGAAAACATCCTAGAAGGCAAGAGCAAAACAACTTTCATATGCCTGCCAAGATAACTACAGTGGTTTGTTTATCAAGCTACCATAAGCCAAGGTTTTCTTGAAGGAGACTCTACCTTTACTCGAGACTTAACCCGTAATTTCCAGAGATACTAGCAGAACCTAGCAAAAAGATCCTGCCATATAAAAATGGTCAAGGATAGGATAGTGTGGTGTTTAAAATAGAGAAAATTCACCTGTGCTTTTCCTGTTTAAGCCATCTATAACATGACTGATACCATCACAACTTTGTTGCAAGACATCTAGATAACTTGTTTTACTTGGATTGTAGTAAAGTAATGTACACCGATACGCAGTGTACTTTAAACACCACTTTCCTTGCCTAGGAACTTATCTACACCCGGATATAAATACACATATCTTATACGATAGGAGAGCACACCAGGACCTAAGTAAACTGTGAAATAAACAAAATATAGTTCGTGGGACTTACCATTTATTACCAAGCCTCAGGAAAAAAAGGCTGTCTCTTTTGGCAGAGAACCAATTGTTAAAAGCATAATAGTATAACCAGGATCATTTGCTCCCTGCAGTCAGATTGGCTTTAGTTCTATCACCTCTTTGTGGATAGATCTGATAGGTTGTGCAATCAAAAGAATTAACATTTCATCACCTGTTTTCACTTGAAGGTCTGGTTGGATGGCTAATCTTTATTTTTTCTTTCTGTCCCATCCTACTCCTTGCCAACAGAGGCTTGTATCTTGCCTAATGAGGTGTGTTTTATTTATTGATCACATTTGTATACCGCCCTATCTCCCGAGGGACTCAGGGCGGTTAACAGGCATATAAAAAGAACATATAAATACAGATTAAAACACTAATAAAAAACTTATTCTAACCAGCCTGATTACCAAAACCAATTAAAATCAATATAAAATTTAAAATTTCAAAAATTTAAAAATCTAAAAAACCTAGTCCAGTCCTGCGCACCTAAATAAGTGTGTTTTAAGCTCACGACGGAAGGTTCTAAGGTCCGAGAGTTGGCGAAGTCCTGGGGGGAGCTCGTTCCAGAGGGCGGGAGCCCCCACAGAGAAGGCCCTTCCCCTGGGCGTCGCCAGACGGCACTGCCTAGCTGACGGCACCCTGAGGAGTCCCTCTCTGTGAGAGCGCACGGGTCGATGAGAGGTATTCGTAGCAGAAGGCGGTCCCAGAATAGCCCGGCCCTATGCCATGGAGCGCTTTAAAGGTGGTCACCAACACCTTGAAGCGCACCCGAAGGCCACAGGTAGCCAGTGCAGTCTGCGAGGATAGGTGTCACCCGGGAGCCACGAGGGCTCCTTCTATCACCCGCAGCCGCATTCTGACTAACTGCAGTCTCCGGATGCCCTTCAAGGGAGCCCCATGTAGAGAGCATTGCAGTAATCCAGGCGAGACGTCACGAGGCGTGAGTGACCGTGCATAGGGCATCCCGGTCCAGAAAGGCGCAACTGGCGTACCAGGCGAACCTGGTAAAAGCTCTCCTGGAGACGGCCGCCAAATGATCTTCAAAGGACAGCCGTCATCCAGGAGGACGCCCAAGTTACGCACCCTCTCCGTCGGGGCCAATGACTGCTTCAACAGTCAGCCGCGGTTGCAGCTGACTGTACCGGGATGCCGCATCCACAGCCACTCTGTCTTGGAGGGATTGAGCTTGAGCCTGTTTCTCCCCATCCAGACCCGTCGGCTTCCAGACACCGGGACAGCACTTCAATAGCTTCATTGGGGTGGCCGGTGTGGAAAAGTACAGCTGGGTGTCATCAGCGTACAGCTGGTACCTCACACGAAGCCACTGATGATCTCACCCAGCGGCTTCATATAGATGTTGAACAAAGGCGAGAGAATCGACCCCTGCGGCACCCCACAAGTGGGGTCCCTCGGAGCCGACCTCTGCCCCCCCGTCAACACCGTCTGCGACCGATCGGAGAGATAGGAGGAGAACCACCGATAAACGGTGCCTCCCACTCCCAATCCCTCCAACCGGCGCAGCAGGATACCATGGTCGATGGTATCAAAAGCCGCTGAGAGGTCTAATAGGACCAGGGCAGAGGAACACCCCCTATCCCTGGCCCTCCAGAGATCATCCACCAACGCGACCAAAGCCGTCTCCGTGCTGTAACCGGGCCGGAAACCGGACTGGAACGGGTCTAGATAGACAGTTTCATCCAGGTGTAAGGGAAACTGATATGCCACCATACTCTCTACAACCTTCGCGCGGCGGGTTGGAGACCGACGATAATTACCTAAAACAGCTGGGTCCAAGGCAGGCTTCTTGAGGAGGGGTCTCACCACCGCCTCTTTCAAGGCGGCCGGGAAGACTCCCTCCACCAAGGAAGCGCTCGTAATTGCCTGGAGCCAGCCTCGTGTCACCTCCTGGGTGGCCAGCACCAGCCAGGAGGGCACGGGTCCAGTAACCATGTGGTGGCATCCAACCTACCCAACAACCTGTCCATGTCCTCGGGAGCCACAGGGTCAAACTCATCCCATAAAATATCACCAAGACCACCCTCGGACGCCTCCCCTGGGCCACTGCAATTTTGGTCCAAACCGTCCCGAAGCTGAACGATTTTATCGTATAGATAACCGTTAAACTCCTCAGCACGTCCCTGCAGCGGGTCATCCCGCTCCCCTGATGAAGGAGGGAACGAGTCACCAAACAGGGCGGCTGGGCGGTTATCTGCCGACGCAATGAGGGAGGAGGCGTAGCAACGCCTCGCTTCCTCAGTGCCACTAGGTAAGTCCTAGTATAGGACTTCACTAGTGTCCGATCAGCCTCGGGCGGCTGGACCTCCAAGAACTCTCCAGGCGTCTTCTCCGGCGCTTCATCCCCTCAGCTCCTCGGAGAACCAAGGAGCCGTTTGGGACCTGCGCCGGGTCAGAGGCCGCAAAGGCACGACACGATCTAAGGCCCCGCGCGGCCCGTTCCCAGGCCGCAACCAGTTCCTCAGCCGTGTCGTGAGCCAGACCCTCAGGAAATGGCCCAAGCTCCGTCCGGAACCTCTCAGGGTCCATCAGGCGCCTCGGGCCGGAACCAGCGTACTGGCTCCGTCTCCCTGCGGTGTTGAGTGGCGGTCAGAAAGTCCAGGCGAAGAAGAGTGATCTGACCATGACAGAGGTTCAATAACTATTTCCTTCAAATCCAGATCTCTCAACCACTGACCAGAGATAAAAATCAGATCCAGAGTGCCACCCCCAATGTGAGTAGGGCCATCAACTACTTGAGTCAGGTCCAAGGCCGTCATGGTAGCCGTGACCTCCCGAGCAGCTGTCGGTGGCGAGCGGAAGATGGCAAGTTAAAGTCCCCCATGACTAAAAGTCTGGGGGTCTCAACTGCCACCCCAGCAAGCACCTCCAGGAGCTCAGGCAGGGCAGCTGTCACGCAGCAAGGAGCCAGGTACACGACCAGCAAGCCCATCTGACATCTATGACCCCATCTCACAAAAGGATTCACACCCGGCAATCTGAGGCACAGTGGTCTCCTCGGCTCTAGACTCTCTCTAATCACAACCGCCACCCCACCACCCCTACCCTGGCCCCTCGGCTGATGGAATGCTCGAAACCCGGCGGGCACATTTGAACAAGGGCACGCCCCTTCTGGGCCCAGCCAGGTCTCCATGCGCCCATAAGGTCCGCGGCACCCCTGAATAAGATCGTGAATTAGGGGGCCTTATTGGCCACGGACCGTGCGTTGCACAACATCAGCCGAAGGCCAGGGCCCTGAGGGTCCTGACCATCCGGAAGCGGGAGAAGTTTGAGGGCTCGGGCGCGCGATCGCCTGCAGACATCGAGCGCGCCCCTAACACGATGTGAGCCCCACTTCCGCCATATCTGCCCCTCCCTAACCGTGGAAATGTCACCACCCTCAACCAATGGAGCACCAACCCCCATGACCTCGGACCCACCAACCCCGCCACGAGCATGCGCAGAACTGGACTCCCACCCGCGGGTTTCCCCAACACCCGCCCTTAAATCCTCCCACCCACCCCCAACCCAAACCTATCAATTTCCTCCCCTTAAAAACCCCTTTAACACCCTCCTTAAAAAACCCCGACAGGTTCTTCCCCCTACCTGACACTACCCTCCCCCCCTTTAAAAAACCCTTATTAAAAACCTATCTACAAAACCCCACAGGTCCTTTTTTTCGCATGCCACCTCTGTGGGTCCCAAAACCCGTCATAGAGGCCGGCCCTCGATAATGTGGAGGCCATTTCTGCGGCGGGGCACCTCGCAGCTGCAAGAGTTCATCAGAAGAATAGCGTCGTAATAGAAGATAAGATCGTGAAAGGGGTCCAAACTCGAGGGATAAAAAAGATGGCAAAGATTAAAGATGTTATCCAAATAGAGATTGAAGTAGGCCTAAAATGATGATAAATGATGATAATACTAAACCAGCATGCTGGTAATCCCAATAAGGGCAGACCCAGAGTAAAACCACAAACAGTCCAGATGGTAGTCTGTCGAAGGTCTGAGACCAAACATCCTGGGATAGAAAAGGTGGAGAGGGGGTTACTCCAGTCATAGGTAATATCGGCTGCTGTTAAGTCTCCTGCATCTTCCAATAGGCCTAAAGGGCCAGCGACCGGCCAGGATACCAATAAGGCCAGAAAAGGCGTAGCAGATGTTAACCGTCCAACGAGGGTCTCCAGGCAGGCAAATCCATCGCACCTCCATCGCCTTCCCGCTATCCTCCAACCACCACCACCTCCAATCCAGGATAGAACACACAATCCAGGGGTCCCTTCAAATCCAGCACCCCCTAGTGCATCCTCACCCGGTGCAGAGGCCCGGACGCTCCAAACCTCTCCTACCGAGGGGCCCAACCTCTCCCACAGGTTGAGCCTCTCCGAGAGGCTGGAGGATAGGAGAGACGCCATGGTCACAATCTGGCGGCAGGAAAAGGCACAGGCGACTTGGGCGGAAACAGATGGAACTTCTCAGTCGCTGTTGCCATCGTCCAGGTCGGAACAAAGGTCCGAACCCGAGCGGCACACCGCCACCAAGCCGATAAGATGTAACAGTCAGATGAAAAATATAGAGGTCAGATGTGGAAAACGGGAGGCAGACCAGCTATAAAAAGCCAGGCCAAGCCAGCCAAGACCGACGCCAACCGCAGGAGCCAGCTGAAAAATTAAAAAATCGGCCGGAAAAACGCCGAGAAACGCCAATCAACGCCCCGCCTCAGGCCCGAAAAAACATGGCCGCCGTAACTTCGCCGACTGCTTACCCGACCCCGTTCTCAGCAGCCGTGGGCTCAAAAGAGACCAAAAGCCTCTCTCCACGGCTGCCGCTCTGATGACAGTCCAGGTCGGGGCAGCAGGCGGCTAGACCGGCGGTTTGGATAAAGCCATCCTCGGAGGGCCCCACAAACGCCGGAGCCGGATCTTCAACGCTGCGCCATCTTGCGCATGCGCAGAACCTGTTGTCCTGTTGCGCATGCGCAGAACCTGTTGTCAGTGCCGATGAACCACAGTACCCTTTTTATGAACTGCTGACTGAACAGCATCTTTCTGGCCTTCAGGCCATTTTGCGAAGAGCCATATGGTCCACTTGAAGACTTTAATTTTAATAAGAAACAAATTATAAGCCAGTGCTGTGATGACATTTTCCACAAAAGCCCCCTTAATTTAGACTTATTTATTCCTTACGACTTTAGTACTTTCAGTAATTTTGCATCACTTCACTTTTGCTAATAATATCTGGTCAAACTTACTTCTTGAACGTTTGCTGAAATGAGAGAATGCTTGATTTAACATTAGTGGATGGATCTCCTGTTTTTTCCTGCTATGCCCAACATTTTATTTGTGCTGAACTCTCCTCCTATTTTCCCCACAATAACCCAATGAGGTGAGTGGACTGAGAAAGAGTGATTGTCACAAAGTCACCCAACTGGCTTTCATATTAAGGTGGGACTAGAACTCACAGGCTCCTGATTTCTAGCCTGGTGCCTTAACCACTATACCAAACTAGCTCATTTAACATCATATTTTGATTTATTTCTGTATCTGTTGGTCTATTTCAGCCATCTATGCCAGTTGGTTAAGTTGTAATTTAGGAGTGATCAGATCCAACCATGGAAACTCACTTGTTGACTTTGGGACAGCTACTTTTTCTCAACCCAACTTATTTCAGACAATTGTTGTGTAGAAAAATAGGAGGAGGGAACACAATGAATACAACCTTGAGTTCCTGAATTACAAGTTATAAATACATTCCGTTGGATAATTTTAGTTTTAGATTTCAGAACCTTATTCTCCCCTTAGAGATGTATAAAAATTCAAGTTAATACTTCTTCCCTTTCATTCTGTGCTTCATTCTGTACATATGCAATATACAGTTTGCTGACTTTAAAAAAGCCACATCCAATATTCATTGTATGCATAGTTCTACATTTAAATTTTCCATAATCGAAGTAGCCTCTTGACTACGGAAATAAAACAGTTTGTTTCTGTATGCTTGGTTTTTAGTTTTGGACTAAGCACCATTGGTTTTGGAGAAAATGATATGTATCCATTTAAAATAAAAAATAAAAAATAACATGACCAATTCCCATTCTTTCTGTATTTTTGAAATATGCTGTATCAAATGGCCTCAACCCGTTAGGCCCATGCCAGCCAAAATCCTGAAGTTTCTGAACTTTTCTCTGTCCAGATGTCTATCACTTTCGTGCCACCTGTGATATCAGCTCTCTCGTTTTGTACTAAGGTGGCCTCCGTGAGTGGATTATGAATATTGAATGGGACCTTAGGCGGCGGTTATCCACTTGCCCAACACAGGATACCACGGACTCTTGCTACTATGGCTGAAGTCTCCATTTGTCAATCTCTGGCATCGGAAGCCTCCCTCCAGGCAGAATTATTGTCCGTATCCCTGCAAGAACAATGAGTCAAGTATCACCATTGACGGTAACAGGCGTTACTGCTTCCTATTTTTTTTTTTTTTTTGTATCGGGGAAGGGCTTAAAGCTCAGCAAAAACGGCTGCCTCCGTAAAGACCCGTAAGACGAATGCTGCGCGCTGTTCGCCGAAGAAAAAGGCTGCTCAAAAGTACCAGACCAACAAATTAGATCTGATCGCTGCAAAGCTTCGGTATCTCCCCATTTTGGGGTGTGTGGTGGTAAAAGAAGCGAGCGAACAAAGAAACGCTCCTCGCTTTCTTGACAGGGATCATTAAAGGAAGGCGTTGTTTTAACGCAGGCCCCCTGTGGTAAAAAGCCAGAAAGCCTACATTAAACGCCACCAGGACGTTTCTTCGCACGGGCGTATCCATTATCCCTGCAACCTTGCAGCGATTCCGCCTCTACAGGGGAAATTCGAGCCGCGCTTCTTCTACGGGCTCGGAGCTCGCCCCCCCCCCCCGAAACAAGAAAGCGCGCCGCAACACACGCCCTACGGAGAACCTCATTCCCTCGTTTCCAAATGGTTGAGCCTTCCCCGATTAATCCGTTTCGCCCCCGACTTTGGAAACCCGCGTTTTGCTCCGTCTCCTCCGGACGTGCTTATGGTCAACTAGCTTTGTTTTCGTTTCCAAAGCCCTTCATTCCTCTTTCGGCTACCTCACGTTTGGGTTAAAACAAAAAAGCAGGCCTTTCACATCTCTTTCTCTCTCCCTCCGAACTAATAAGACTAAAGTTCTGTCTGAACGCTACTTCCACAGGTGTGTGTGTGTGTGTTTTTAAAAAACGACGGTAATGACAACAACGAAGCACGATCCCAACGGAGAGAGCCGTTGGCGACTGCAAACAAAGAGAGCCGAGAGCTGCACACGGGTTGGGTGTCATGTT
Source organism: Ahaetulla prasina (assembly GCF_028640845.1). NCBI lineage: Eukaryota > Metazoa > Chordata > Lepidosauria > Squamata > Colubridae > Ahaetulla > Ahaetulla prasina. The sequence goes on along the minus strand of NC_080539.1, from coordinate 266,557,880 downwards.
ACTCAAGGCGCTGTTTAAAACATTCGATCCCCGCCACCGCCTTCCCATTCCCCACCTCCAAACACAGCCGTGACGGACAAGCCGTACTCCCCAATGGCCAAGACGGAGGGAGTTTTGGCGCCTGGCCACCCTGGGTTTTTCGTCCAATAGAGAATGGGAGTAGGCGGGACGACGCCCTGGGTAGAATGGAGGCTCTACCAATGGCAGGACTGTTATTGCAAAGAAATAGTATTATGCTAATCGATGTTTTGCTCGAACTCACTCGGTGAGAGCTTTAAAAAGCCAAGCAGCCCCGGGCAGGCTGGTAGAAGCGGAGTGAGGTGCGGCGGGTGAGAGCGAGTTTGGGGCGCAACGGGTGGTTCTTTGGGCTAAAGGGAGGCGAAATCCTCGTCCTCCACTTCGACTCTGATTTGGATTTGTAAAGAGGCTCGGCGCCCGCTCGGCTTCTCTTCTTCGCCACCGCCGGGCGAAGGAACCTGCCCGCTCCCTTATCCACAGTCGCCGCTGCCGCCACCATGTCCAACGTGCACCTCTCTAGCGCCTCGGCTTTGGAGCGCCTGGCGGCTCGCCGGACATTCCCCTTGCACGCTCGCACCGGGGTGTGCAGGAACCTGTTTGGTCCCGTGGATCACGACGAGCTCAACCGGGAGCTGAAGAGCAAGTTGCGGGAGATCTGCGAGGAGGGCCAGAGGCGCTGGGGCTACGATTTCCAAACCGAGACGCCGCTGGCCGGTTCGGGCAGGCTGCAGTGGGAAGAGGTGGACGGAGAATCCGTGCCCGCTTTCTACAGGGAAACCCTACAGGTTGGGAGGTGCCGCTTCCCGGTACTGATGGTCAGATCGACGCCTCCGCCTGGAGACGAAGAGGCGTCTCTTGAGCCCGATCCCCGAGACCCTCACCAGGAGCTGGGGCTCTCTTCGACCCCCTCCCCGCTTAGCCCGCAGGACAACACTGCCGCCTTGGAAGGCACGACGTCGGCAGGCGAAGAGCGCCTCAGCCAAGAGGACAAGGCCGACCAGCGCCACAGCTACTCAGGGATTATAATCAAGCCTGTCCCGTGTGTCGCTGCGGCTCTTAAAAGAGCATCGTCAAGCGGCGTAGCTCACATCACAGGTAAGGCAGAACGGCCGTCGGGATTTGCATTGCACTTGCGTCGGTTGCATCAGTCCTACCCGCCCGCTTTAAAATATTTCGCCCGCGGGCCCCCAACCTCCCCGTTATGGGAAGCTTAATTTCCCCCGTAGTCTGTCGTCGTCGTCCCCCCCCCGCCCATTATGCGTGCTCTGGAGAGTGCCTAGACGTCGCCCCGAGGCGCTGGCTCTGTTTAAGATTCCGCACAGGTCCCTGGGGCTGGGCTGGGCTGGAAAATGCTTACGCAGCACATCGCGCTCTGCAGGCGAGTCCTTCTCGGCTGCCTCCTTTGCGACGTAAACAAACCCTACTAGCTGCAGCGCTCGACGTTGGCGGACAGGGGGAGCCAAGAGCCCAGGCTGGTCGACGGCCATGAAAGAGCCCAGCAGGGCGGGGTCCCTTATACGCGAAGCGATTGTGTTTTTTGAGTGTGTGTGTGTTTTTTTTTGTTTTTTTTTGTCGACGGGTCCTGGTTTTAATGGGTGTGTCTGTTCGAAACGAAAAGTTTTGGCTGCAGTGCTCCTCCTCCCCTCCCCCACCCACCCAAACCCGACTAATTTTTCTTCCCTTTCTTTGGGTCTAACCACCTTTATAGATTTCTTCGCAAAGCGGAAAAGAGTCGTAGACCGAGTGGCCGGGGATCATAGCGGCCCGTTGGCAACTTCGGTCACAGCGGTGCCTAATGAGCAGACACCCCGGAAAAGGCTCCGATGAACGAGGTGAGAGCACGGGCTGGCGCTTTTAAGGTTCCTCCTCTCCCTCCCCCCAATCCCCCCCCCCCGTCGTTCTCAAGGTCGGCCTCTCTGGGCCCTTTTCCCCCAGAGGAAAATTGCAACGGGATTAGTACAGAAACACTGAGGACCATGAGAGAGCAGCGGAGGACAACTCGTTTAGCACGATAGTGGAGGGATAACCCCTTGCAAACAAACAAACAAACAATGAAAATCTAACCCTGCCTTTAAAAAAACGCTGGAGTAGACTTTACCAGGAGAGAAGCAAGCGTTACAACTAGGCAGATACATGGTTCCCCTCCTTCCTGAAGTGTAGATCTGGGATGACATTTGGTGAACAAAGTGTACAAAAAGGAGAAGGTTGTTTCTTTCCTCCTTAAAGACTCCTGCAGTTGTGGTGACTCACTCATTCCATGGCTTTTCTGGGGGGAAAAGTAGCCCAGCTTTTGGCCTGTTCCTCCCGAGCTGCAGTATCTGGGATAGTTTTCTGCACATACTGACTGGTGGTGTGATCTTTCTCTTTCAGATTTTGCACTATATAACACCGAAGTGATTGTTTCCTTGGAAACACAAGAGCTTGAGAGGCCCTTCCTCTCCGTGTGTCAAAGGGGCTGGCGAGTGAGACCAGACCAGCGTAAGGAAGAAGAGTCGCCTGTTTGTTTTTTTTCCGCTCCTCTTCTAACTCATGCCCCGAAGGAACTGCTTGAACCTCCATGTAGCAAAAGTGGCTGACTACAAGTCGCCTGACGGAGCAGTGTTAATTTACAACTGTGCAATGTATTATGTTTTTTTTATATATATGAATATATTAAAAATGTATTATGCCTAATGTGAGTACACTGGCCAGAAGTGTAAAAGCTTTAAAGTCACCTATATAAAATGTTTAATCTCTGCTGAATTCTCAGTGCAAAAAAAACAAAACCCCACAAAAAAACAAAAGTATAATTTGAAAAAAAAAATGCAAACAACTTAAGAGTTATACTAACTTATATTTTCTATTTATGTCAAAGGGTGGATAACTTTGGTTGACACCCAGTAGTGAGCTTTTGTGTTTTTCCCCCATTTGGTTAAGCCAAAGGGCACTATATATTTGCTTTTGTTGTTATTTACAAAAATGTAAATTTATTTTTATAGTGGGATTTTGCATTCACAAAATGTAGCTATGAATCAAAATTACATTTAGTTATACTTGAAAGAAATCTGATAATGGTTCCTGAGCTGGTCTGTACCACTGCCATCCCAAACCTATGCTACAATGTTAAAATAAAAAGGAATCAAGTGTCTGTTAACAGTATTTCTTGCTTTTACTTTCACTTTTAAGCAGAACATTGTACAAATGCACACACATCCTTGTTTTCTTTTTAAAAAAATCTATATTTTTAAAAGCAAAGAAAAACTGAAGCACAATTTCATTTAGCAACTGCTTCAAATAACAACCAAGTTACCTTTCCCAACTTAGTTGTTGTTTGAAGCAGTTGCTAAATGAAATTGTGCTTCAGCTTTTCTTTGCTTTTCAGACCTGTTGAAGGTGGTAAATGTGCAGGGATTGGTTGTAAAGTTAATTTTGAATCACTGTCGCAACTATTGCCAGTTGCTAAACAAAGCAGTCACTAAATGAAGCCTACCTGTAGGTCACTTGTTCCTTAAATTAGCCTTTCCCTGCCTATATCCTTTGAAAGTAGTGGTCTTCAATTACCTATAGAGATTTCTATCTTAAGAAATCTAATTACATTTTCCCATTCATGGGATGTAGTAAGGTAGATGACTGGGGAATTCTAAAGAATAGGGGTAGGAATGTGTAGAGTGACAAGAAATTTATGTTCAATGTATATAGCCCTTAGTAGAAAATTTTGACAGTAATACTCAGATTCCATGGAAATTACTTTCAGGACCAGACATAGTCATAATAAATAAATATTGAACAACTTAAATCTGGGTTTGCAGCTGCACCATCCCTTTTCAAGAGGGGAAGCCATTTTTGGACATACTTTTATAGATGACATCTGTACTTGGAATCTAAAGTTACAAGTCATCCTCAATATACATTCATTTAATGACTGTTCAAGGTTATGACATTGCTGCATTGCTGAAAACTTGATTTCTGCCCAGTCCTTGTACTTTAAAATGACCCACGGCCCATTGCAGCATCCCCTGCAATGGCCACATGATCACAAAATGATGACACATGACAAGCCAATGTGTATTTACAATGATTGCAGCACCCTGGGAACACTTGACTGTCATGTGCAACTTTACCAGGAGAATTTCCAACAAGCAAAGCCAGTGGGAGCAGCTAGATTTGATTAACCACAACAAAAAGGTGGTAAATTGGGCATAACTCATTTAATGACTGCATTGTTTAGCAAAGTCCCAACCATGGCTGGAAGGTGAGGACTACCTATACATACATATTCTATAGCCTTGCATTAAGTAATGAAGACCTTACAATGTGACATAGATACTCTGCAATAACTGAACACAGTAGTATTAGAAAAATGTGGTGGTTTAGAAATGTTAAATCTTTTTACCACCATATTGCTTGCCAAGAGCCATATGAGTAATACTCTCCCACACTTGCTTTATGCAATTGGCAAAAAGTAAAATGAACCATAAAAAGAGTTCGCTTTCATGTACTGCAATATTTCTGTTCAGTTATAAAAAACTGCAAGTATGCTTGAGTTAAATTGCTTTCTAGCAAGTATGGGTACATCATAAGCATGACCTGAAACACTGAAGCATCTTTTAAGATTTACATAAATATATACAAATAAGTTAAATTCCATTAGTATTGGGCTGAGCATCTTCTGTGTTCAGATATATCTGTTTATGGTTAATCCATAATCTGGGTTAAATAATATAAACTACTTAAAATATAACACAGAGACCACTACGTTATATCTACCCACCTGTTGTAATATAGAGCACAGAGGCCACTGCATCATATCTGCCCACCTGTTCACATAAGATATAGACCAGTATCAAGTGATTGGCATCTATCAAGTAGTAATTGCTATAGACTGAAGGGCCATAAAGAGCCTAGCTGTAGAAAATAGTTTAAAAATTGGCAGTATCTTGGTAGTCTCTTGGTTCCATATGCACTTAATTAATTTCAAGTAATACTGACTTCTAGCTCTGAGTATTTGCAGTTTGAGGTACAAAGCTGCTTCATGGGATTAATTTTGTTCAGCTGCCAAAGGCACAGCATGACTGTAGCTATCCCATTTCTTTGAGGAACAGCTGAAAGATAAAATGAAAGCCACGGTCCTGTGCTGAAAGAATCTATTCATTGTTTTATCTCTTCCACATCTTGAAAAGGTAGATGGCTTTGTATGCCTACAAATGCCACCTCTTTCAACAGAAGGCCCACCTTAAAGAAGGAAGAAGGACAGGAGACTTTTCTAAGCATATTTATGGTTCATGCCTTTGTGTGGTATTTAATAGAATCTGTCTGCTGGAAAAAATAGTCCCTGCTGCCAAAATAAACTCCTGTCCTCCTGCAGCCTGTGCCTAGAACCACCAGATCTAGGCTGCAAAAATCTGGGCAGCCATCAGATAGTAGTGAAGAAGTAAAAAAACTCTTAAATCTTTTGCCATTTAGTCGCTATCCAAACTTTTGCAGACTGGATGTTGTAACCCTACAAAAGCCTCCAAATGTTCCAAGAAATTAGGGAATTGTCCCAATCTAATTCAGGAGATGCAATGGGAGGAAAGAAGGAGGGAAGTTGCATGGGGAAATGGAATTCATTTCAGTGGCAGTAGATACTGGCTTTTAAATAAATATACACAAATAGATGAGTCTGAAAAAATAGTTTACTGCCCAATTACCTTGAGTTGTTTGTGGAATGTGATATAGCCGTGATGGCGAACCTATGGCATGGGTGCCACAGGTGGCACGCGGAGCCATATTGGTGGACACGCGAGTGTTGCCCTATCTCAGCTCCGGTGTGCATGTGTACCCTGGCCAGCTGATTTTCAGGCCTACTGGAAGTCAGAAAACAGGCTGTTTCAGGCCTCCAGAGGGCCTCCGGGGGGTGGGGAAGGCTGTTTTTGACCTCCCCAGGCTCCTAGAAAGGCTTTGGAGCCTGTGGAGGGCGAAAAATGGATTTACTGGGCCCACTGTACCATTGCATGCCAAAAGCGGAGGCCGTGTAAGGGGGTTGCGCGCACATACATGGGCACACGGGGTGCATTGAATTATGGGTATGGGCACGCGTGAGCGCAACCCCTCCATGCTCCCCCCGCTTTTGGCACGCAACGACAAAAAGGTTAGCCATCACTGTGATATAGGTTCCACATCTACCTACTTGCCGTTTTCTAATAAAACTAAAATAATGGGTTCAAGCATTGTGGTAAGCCATTATTTACTAAAACCACAATGTAGCTGACTGGATTTTCTAAACACACTAAAACACAAACTATGATTTCTCTATCACAATGACGGGGTTTGTACAACTAGCTACAATAATTCAAACCTCATCTTATTCAAGCACAACAGTTGAACCTGGTGGGAACATTTGAGTGGAGTTCTGCCATCTTCAGACTAGTTTTATGAGAAGTAGAGAGAATTGCAGGAAAAAGGAGAAATCAGGAATTATAGCTCTTCTTTTCAGCCAGTGGAAAAGTTTCACTGATGAAAAAAACCATGCCCTCTAAAGCAGGCATTTATTGGATTCACCTTAATGTATTTGTTCACATGACATTCTTGCTTATGGTTAACTTAGTCACAGTTTTTTCTGACCCATGGTTCAGATTCACATGATACACTGAACTATAAATCAATTTTGGGAATGAACAGTATTGTAATCGTAACCCAAATCAATCTAATTATCATACTTAAAATATATATTCACTGGAGTCCTTTAAGTCTGGATCCATTCTAATATGCATTTAACAAACATGTTTTCACTTTGAATGTATCATAGGAGCTCACAGACCATAGAACTATTATGGGCTGCATATTGCTCTTCATTTATAATCCCAAATATGTATAGTTTAGAACTTTGGGGTAAAGGGAGAAAAACATGCATTTTGGCACAATGAACTCTGAAAATTAATTTCAGTGAATGACAGTCATTTTATGAATGAGGTAGTCCCCCTTGCTTAACTGGGTAAAGGACAGGGTTAGTGTGTCATGTAAACTCAAAAATAAGGTTAGTATTGAGATTGGGGAAAAGTTTTTAACTCAAATCATGTATGTTTGAATTAAACCAACCTCAGTCATCTGCCTTATCCAAGAGAAGTCAACCTAATGTTTTCTTTCAGCTATCAGATAGAGCAGAAAGCCTAGTATGCCTTATCAAGAGCTACACTTCTTTTACATTTTATTTTCACTGCCCTGCATGAGTAGACAGGTAGGTGAAGAGGCAGAAACAGGATGGGAGGAGATGATGGTTGCAACCCACATCTGCTATCACATTTTTTTTTTAAAAAACAGCTTTTTAAAAAGACAGCCAGTTAGCCTGAGCAAAGGAGGCTAATACAGAAGCCCAAATATTCAGAGGTAAGCTTGTCTGATCTGTTATTTGCTAGAGTACAACAGTAACACATTTGGTTAGCCATATTGTGTGAACACAACTACTGCGTTCTCTATGTGTAAAACTAAGCTATTAATTATGCACGAAAAAAGTGCCAGGAAAATAGCCAAGTTAGATGTGCCAAATGAAGCAATTATACAAGGTATTTTATAAGATAAGATAAACCAGTTATCTTAGGGTATAAATGCTCATACCTAGATTTTAGAGTCCACTTTGTCAGATGAAAAGCAGAATACAAAATGTTAAGGATGAGTGGTTTATCTCTCAGATACATACATAGAAATACATATACATACATACATACATAAATATGTTCTTTGGCAGAGAATATAAAATTATTTTGCCCATAACACTTTATTTGTTGCATGAATTCCATCAGCCTACATTGTGTACAACAATTCGTGATAAAAACTTTGATGATTCTTGATAACTAGATGCACATATGTATTGATTTTAGTGATATCAGTACGGAAGTGGTTTGCTACTGCCTTCTATCAACATATTTTTTCAACTTTCCAGTTTAGTCCACAATCCTGAGATTTTCTAGTGGTCTTCCATCCATATGCTAATTAACTCCAATCCTGCATGTGTGCACACACGCACATGTACATAAACACACACACACACACTGGAACATGTATTTATAGATAGTCCTTCATTTACAACCATAATTGAATGCAAAATTTCTGTTGCTGAGACAGTTAAGTTAGTTGCATCCCATTTTATAACCTTTTTTTTGCCACAGTTGTTAAGTGAATCTCTGCAGTTAATAAGTGAATCATGTGGTGATTAAGTGAATCTGGCTCCACCCCTTCCATTGACTTAGCTTGTTGGAAACCAGCTGGGAAGGTTACAAATAGTAATCACATGATCCCAGGACAGTGCAGCTACATGCCAGTTCCTAAGTGTCCAAATTTTGATCACATGAACATGCTAAAATGATCATATGTGAAAACCAGTCAGTCACTTTTTCAGTACTAACATAATTTCAAAGAGTCATTAAATGAATAGTTGTAGTCTATTAAATGGTATTTTAACCTGTATATTTGTATTGCTGGTTTTATCTTGCCTGTACACCGCCCTGAGTCCTTCGGGAGAAGGGCGGTATAAAAATCAAATAAAATAAATAATAAAATAAATAATAAATAGTCGAGGACTACCTATGTATGGAAGATCAGTTAAAATCATATAGATGTTGTCCCGTTTGATTCGATAGTAGATGATTAATCTATGGTAGCTGTTCCACTGCATTGATGGATTCAGAAAAACCTTATCCTTTACACCAGTGGTCCCCAACCTTTCTGGCTTGGCAGTGCAGGAGGAGGAGGAGGGAATATTTCTGTGCAAGTGGCAGAGGCACACTTGAAGAGCACACTTGCACTCATGCAAATGGAGCTTCGCACGTGAGCGCAAACGCCTGAAGCTCGCCTGAGTGGAGCTGAGTGTGCACATGCGCTTGTCAGCCGCTTGCGTGGCTCGGTTCTAAACGGGCCACTGCTTGGTAGTGGGCCATGGCTCAGGGGTTGGGAACCACCAGACTAGTCACTTTAGTATATATTAGTTTTTCATATCGTAGTTAATAACTTTCAAATAAATGCCTCATTTATGTCACTGTGATTATCAAAATCTTGGTGTCTGAATTTTTCTTTCAGTTCCACAATATAGACAAATTTAAGGCAATAATTTTAAAATACTTTCTGAAAGAAATATCAGTAAAACAAACTATCTTATTGTGGACACTACCAAATAAAAATCCATAGACGTTTATTTCCATACGTGCACTATTTAAAAAGCTGATGCTTCCAATGAATGGCACTTGCTGTTCAAATACAGGTGTAAAATTACATGCTGTACTCTTAAGAAGGCAATGTCATCAAAGTAAAACATTTTCTAAGTCTTAGTAATTTTCCATAAACTGAAGTATACATTCAACATTTTTACTGAAACTGAGAGAAGCTAACCAGATTTAACCGTGAGGTAAAAGAAAATCTATGGGCTAGGATTGCTTCTGAAAATCAAGTCGTGGGCTTGATTAACACGTTAAGAGGTTAGCATGATTGATTGACACATTAAGTAAGAGGTAAGCAGATCAGAGATGCAAAGCTCTGGACCGCCACTAAGTGCCTGCAAAATACACTTCCTGGATTTTTGTAGCCCAACCTAGATTTCTCCGAATTGCTCATAAATTATTAAGGATCAGAGTACAGAATAGTTTGGGAATGAGAATTTAGGTTTAGAGTATTTAAATCAGTCCAACATATTCAGAAGCATCTGCGATCGGAATCGTGCTTTTCCCTCTTCCTTCCAAGTATTGGCTTGGAATTTAAATATCCCTGACACAGTGGAAATTTAAAAAGCACTACATCACTTTTATTAAGTACTAAGTATTATTATGTGGCGTATTTTATTAAGCAATTAATGAGCATTATTAAATAGCCTACAGCAAAGTAGCTACATGCGTTTATACTAACATACCATACTACTGACATAAAACTCCAGCAACGGTGTCTCTTGAAAGGCGAACCGATAAACGTTGGAAATTCTTCTGCTCTGTATGAGCAAATAAGGCTGCAGGGTTTCAATTATAATAAAATGAAGAGCTAAAATCATCATACCTTTTATTCTCTACTTCAGTTCTACCCAACCTTATTAATATTGGTTACCAGTAAATATGTAAAAAGACCCAGATAATGTAGGATTAAGGCAGCGAGTCATAATGTTGATTAGAATGAATTGTCTTTCGAGAAGATCCCTTTGCGTCCCAAGGGAATTACTTCGTGATCACTCCACACTCTCAGCCCCCTTGCATTTTATCTCGGAGTAAATTTCACTGATGGCAACGAGGAACTTACGGTAAAACATACATGTTATTGATGTCTGCCTGCCGCACCCCCCCATTAGCCTTTTAAAGAAAACTGGATTAATTCAGCGGGAGATTAAGGATCCACCTAGAAACAGAAAGATCAGCAAATATGACGATATTTAAAGCCATTTAAAGAAGACTGCTTATCTGACTCCCCCAAATACACGCGGGACGCTACAAAAATCATCGTCAAATAAAACCACCCCGGTTTTCATTGGGCGGTTATTTACTGCATTTTACGGTAACTTCCGCGTTCCCCGAACTCTCCTCTTACGTCGCTGTAAAATATTCATAAGTGGCACCCTAGTGACCTTTTGGGCCCCGCCCCTTCGCAGCACTGCTGCCAGTTTGAGCTTGGCGCGCTTTCCTCTTTGTCCATTCCCGGCACTTTGGAGTTAAAGCGTTTCTGACTTCTTCTTTCCCCCTCCCCCCCCGTTCTTTGGGATGACTTTCCTGCTTACTCGGAAGTAAACAGAATGGAACCTGCTTCCGATCAAAGGCGTTAAGAGCCGCAGGCACTGGGGATTTCCCGCCTTTCCTAGGAAGTAGCGCTGGAACGCGTGGGGATTCCAGTACATCTGTCGAGAATAAAAGGCTCGCTGTAACTACTGCGAGAACTTTAAGTGAACTGGGTGGAGCACGAGGGAAAATGAAACACTAGGTTGGCTTTGGAAGGAAAAGCGCTCGGGCCCTTTCTGCTTCCAAAGTGGTTCGGGGTTGAAATCCAGGGGAGGATGTTAAGCAGATCGCGGCGAGGAGAAAGATCCAGGTTTTATCGGGATCTGTTGAGCGGTATAGAGCCGCAAGGAGAGATGCCTACCACCGCGCTGGTGAAATCTTGTCTTCGGTCTTGCCGGGCTCGGAAAGGCGTTTGCGAAACTCCCGCAGTCCAGGGGAAGTGCGGAAGAATCGCTCGCCCTTCTCTCAAGTGTCTGTCACACAAAGAAGTTTCCAAGCGAGGGCCCCGCGGTATCCGCCAACGAACAGATTAAGGGAACCTCTGGATTTTGACAATTACCTGAGGGAGGTAGAGGAGGAGTCCTTCGGGAGAAGGGCGGTATAAAAATCAAATAAAATAAATAAATAAAATAGGGCACAGAAGAACCCTAACCCTTTGGCTTCAGTTTGGCATGCAAATAAAAATTGCCTATTTTTCTTCTTCTTCCCCTAATCAGTGGTCCTGTGCTATGTCTTGGAAGCTGGGAACCCTTTAAAAAAGGATCCAGCATGCTAGCTCGACTTTAAAGTTAAGCCCTTTTTTTATCATGCTCTCCTCCACTGCCCATCATCTAAACTAATTAACTAGAACTAGCTATCTAGTTTGCTAAATACCCCTCGGAGCCTGAGTAATATCATTTCCTCTAAACTCTACTCACTAATGGCGTGGGATGCAGGCGACTAAAAAGGACAATGGGGGGGGGGTAGAGATGGCTTCCCAACCGCACTTTCTTATTAAGTGCCAACAATACATTGAGAGAGGCAGCTGGATCCTCCAGGGTTTAGGGGCTTTTCTCTTGCTTTTATGCAAGCAGGTGTCTTTGGGACTTCCATTGTCTCAGTTCAGCCTCCACCCTGGGGCTAAAACAAACTATCCATACGCCTGGATAGCCACTGCCACACACCCTCCCCTAAGGTACAAGAAAGCACCCTCAGACAGTTGTTAAGCGATTTAGGGGTTGAGCTGATTTGAAAGCATCCTGTTTATCTAGAGACAGAGTTCAGCAAACAACAGTGCAGCAGGCCTTGAATTTTGGATGCTCCTGCCAATGTTTGAAGATCTAGAGATTATATTTCATTGGGCTCAAATAGAGCTATCTGGTTTGGTTGTGCCTCCCTCTTATTATTGCCTTGTTATGAATTTAGATCCCAATCCCAATTGAGGTGGAATTAGTGTATCTGAATTTAGATAGCGGCTAGTTTTACTTTACGTTCTACTGTCACTCCACTTATATTATGCCACATCTTTTCTTCAGTTTTGCGAACTGAAGTGGCATTCCCTGTGGTAGAAGTTGGCATTCTTTCTCAGTAAGTGTAGCTTTAGTCTACCTCTTGAGTTCGGTGGTGGCTTGGAAGCTAGAAATTATTGTTGCAAAGTGATATATCCATTTCCATCCATATTATTCAGCCCTTTTCTGCAAAGGTACCTACATGGTATGGTCAAAAGATGGCATTCCTAATATTGCAGCTGAACTCTTAACCTACCTTTTTGTGCATTGCATTATGTAAGAATAGTGGAGCTTTGATTGCATCATCACAATCACTATTTGTCTTTTCTGATCATAACCTGTTGGACCTTCCTGCTTGGCTGCCTGCTTAGCTTTCCTGGTTAGAAGATGCTTGGTAGCAAATTTCATTATAATGCTTCTTTTAGGGAGTGAAAATAAAGTGTTCTTTGAACTCCATTCTTGGCTGCAGCATTTTCTGGAACGTTTTTTGTGACTTCCCAGACTTATTCACAGATAAGTCTTTCACCCAAATACCATCTAGGTTTGATCTTGCTTGGCTTTTCAAGATTAGCCAAGGTTAGGTATGCGAAGGACAGCCTTCCATTGAATTTTTTTTTCTAAAAAATGAAATGGAATGGAATGGCTGAAGAAAAGTACAATATCTATTTATTTGCTTCTGATTTAATATTTTTATGGCAAGGTTATAAAAATACACCTCAAAGATACAAAAAAAGAAAGAAATAAGAAAATACTAAAGACAATAAACAACCTCCAAACCATAAATAGAATTAAGAAATAGAAGAAAAAAATTAAATAACTAAATGAAATTATCAATACCAAGCATCAAACACACATATATACCCATATATACCCATATATACACATACACAACAACTGGTTTACAAATATGTGTGTCTGTGTATTGTATTGCTATGTTTTTGACAAAGACAATCTGGATATATTCTAGCCATTTATTTGATCCTTTCTTTGCTGAGGTAAAAATGAATGAGTGTCCTAATGAACGTATATACATTCATTAGGAGGTTATCATTTTTCAAAATATTGATATTTTGTGTGTGTTTTTGTATGTGCACATGCTGAAAGTGATGTTAGGACCAATTCAGCATTAGGAACAAAAATCTGGCTAAAAGATGGAGGGAAGTTGAGAGCAATGATATGGATGGCATAGGAACTAACTAATTCCTACTATGTTAATATATTTTTTTTAAAGGAAACAATGTGCTTATCACTGGAAACTAGGTACTTTCAATTTTTAAAAAAGAAATATAAGACAACGAAGAGCTGAAAATAGTAGAAACAAATGTAAGGTCATCAAATTATGTCCATGTCCAGAATAATGTTGCTCGGTATTTTCTAATAATATCCAGTACTCTGGCTCTAAAGATCAAAAGGGAGTAGAAGACAGTGTTGTTTACATAAGAAAAGTCTTTCTCAAGTTGAGCTTGATTACTAGTGATTACATGGGTAGATTGATGCATTTTTCTTAGTAACAAGCCACAAGTGATTTGTCAGTGCCTTCTTCTATTTCTTTTCTTTCTTTATTTCTCAGTACAGAATCAGTCCTGTTTTTTTCTGGTCTCCCACCCAAATGCTAACCAAGTCTGATCCTATTAATTTCTGAGGTTAGACAAGGTTGACCAAATTCTGCCCCTAGTTGAGACATGGTCTATATATACCCACTCAGATAATTATCATGGCTTGCTATGTCGTTTAAGAAATTGTTATTTTTGATGCTGTATCAGACCTATAATTATATTCCACCATCATTTGTTCCAGTAAAAAATCAATAGAAACTAGCACTTGTTTGGGTAATGAAACGTCTGCAAGAAAACAACCAAGCTCAAAAAGCACCAGTGACCTTCTCATTTCAATTCAGAGTACACATATTCTCCTTTAATTGATACCACATAAGGGTGTCAAACACTTCAGAAAGCACACAGATAGGAAAATGTTGCCTGCAGGAAAACTTCCACCAAGGAACAACTTTTCTTCCTGAAGGAATGCCTACAACAGCATGCCCTACCTAGCAATGTCAGATACAAACCTCCAGTCAGCTGCACAGCTGGATGGAAAATAGGCCAAGAAAGTGGGCAAAAAATGATATGACTCATGATCATAGATGCACAACTCATTAAACAAATACCTGCATACCACAGCAAACATCAAGGAACAGTTGGAACAAACCATCCACATCAGAGCATATTGAGACATTGGCCATTGCCATCATGAGTACTTTCCAGATACATGCTGTAAAAAAAGAAACCAAACACTCGCACTGACAATGTTACCTAGTTTGGGTAATGAAGTGTCTGCAAGAAAACAATCAAGCTCAGAGGACCCTTAGAAAGTCTATATGCAGAGGCTGAAGGTTCTCTCACTAGCAGCCATTAATTTTAAGTATGGTGAACTGTTTCTGATACTAGATCTGGTGTATAACCATAATGACTAATAGACATTTAATTTTTCCATTCTTTTACTAGAACTATGCTGAGCTCTTTCCTTTTGACGTCATCAGAGGTAGGGAACATGAGGTTTATGGATCCGTGGTGGCGCAGTGGTTAGAATACAGTATTGCAGGCTGACTCTCCACCGCCAGGAGTTCGATCTTGACCAGCTCAAGGTTGACTCAGCTGTACTTCCAAGGTTGGTAAAATGAGGACCCAGATTATTGGAGACAATATGCTGACTCTGTAAACCACTTAGAGAGTTCTGTAAAGCACCGTACATAAATCTAAGTGCTATGGCTATTGCTATTTTGTGGCAGCACATTTTATTATGTTTGTATGAGGTACTATACATTTTCCTGGAAAACTCTTGAGTTCTAATAAGAGAGAATCTATATGTTTTCTTTATATGATACACATTTGTACAAACCTTTCCAGTGAAAATCATAACACACTCAAGAGCTCTCATATCATTCCAAGTAATACACGTAAGCAACAAAATAGTGAAGTTCAATATAAATAATTGCTCAATTTAAATAAGTGGGACATGAAATCCTAATTTCATATATACTGTATGCTGATAAGGGCTGTGCTAATTGAAAACATAACCTCAATGTGCAAGTGCTGTTAAAAAAGAACCTGTACTGTACAATAACCCTTATTTAGAGATTACCTTGTACAGTGACTGATAAAAAAGAAACTTTATGAGCAATACAAGTCTGTAAACCAAAATACACCTTTGCAAGTCTGTAAAGCAAAAGAAAACTGAGTTCACTTACTGAGTTGCCACTTCCAATTGTGGTTCCTAAATGAGGATTACCTGTTTTGCTTTGGTCATCTTATTACAAAAAGAATTTCTGAGAGCCAGAACAAGTGCAAAAGGCAACAAAATGCAAATGAAGTGGAGCATGATCATTGGATGTTATTCTCAAATATGGTAATTTAAGTGTTCATCTTGAAATGCTAGGTCATTGGAAAACAGATTCAGTCCTATTACATACCCTAAGAGGGCCTCACTTCCATGTAAGATTTCCCTTTATTGGGAGAATTGCCTTTTTACTCTGGTTGTTGCCAATTTCTAATCTGTAAAAGGACCTGTCCTCTTAACCCATGACTATTAAGTTTTTTTTATAAAAAGTTTTTATTTTTTTACAACAAACAATCAAAAATCTCATCGATCCAATTACAATGTGTTGGTGGGGTGTTTACATATCTTCTTGTGCAATTCCAAAATAAACATATCTTTCATTCATCTGTCTTACATTGTCCAAATCTCTTACTCAATCAATTTTTAATTAAACAATGGTGTTTTATCTAATAATATTATTCATTCCATTCTCCTAAATTAGTTTAATTCAAATTACTTCTCTTAACCTCAACCTTTTTTAACTCTTTTCTAACATCTTTCCTTCTAACCATTGATAAAAGAAATCCCATATTTTATAATATTGCTTATCTTCTTGTTCTCTAATTTCAAATGTCAATTTGCTCATTTCTGCACATTCCATTATCTTCCTAATAATTTCGTTTTGCAAAGGTAATTTCTCATTTTTTCAATTTTTAGCAAACACAATCCTAGCTGCTGTAATAATATTCAAAATCAAATATTTTAAGTCTCTACTATATATTTCAGGTATAATCCCCAACAGAAAAACTTGTGATTTAAAGTCTATATGTTTTTTAATCATTTTCTCCAACCATGTGTGTATTTTAGTCCAATATCTTTTTGCTTCAATGCATGTCTACCACATATGGTAATATGATCCAGGTATCTGATGACACTTCCAACATTTTTCGGATTTGTCATGACTATTAAGTTTATTCATGAAATTTTGGTGAGGAGCTTTGCCAAAAACTTGTTCAAAAGTTTTTTCAATTACTTTGCAATTCATAATTTGAGTAATGTAACATGTGGATAGATGATGTAATACACTCCTGTTACACTAATGCACAATCTGTAAATACATTATTTTGAGTGAAATCTCAGTTGTAGATAAGTTTTTTTCTCAAGATATATTGTTGCTAGAAAGCTAGACTTCCATCTAAAGCTGCTGTACAGTGAGAGACTTGATTCTGCAAATGAGCTGTACATATATTGCACTCACAACTGATCTTCAAGGAAGTCTCTTCCTTATCAATCTTTAAAATGACCTAGTTGTTTTGAATTAAAGAGTAACATGTAGTTGATATCCGTCAGATTTGAAACCTTGATCTTTTTATTTGCTGAATAATCAAAGGAGCCATTTACTACATCCGAGTCCTAATTCACCTTAAATATTGCCCTCTGTTCTTGACAATCCCTTATAGGCTGCATCATAAAATGTACACACACTTTTGGAGCTTCTGAGCATTTCAAAAGGAGGCTGAATATCCACTTGTAAAAAGAGCATTTTACAATTTGATCCGCTTTGGGAGAGGAGAGAGGGAAGCTAATTTTTCTACTGGAAGGTGTGCTGCTGTATTCCCCTCTCTAACTTTGGCTACACCCTATATGGCACTGCCTCCTCCTTATTCCCATCACAAAGCACACTGCCCCTATTCTTCTAGCCTTTGTAGCCATATGGCAAATCCATGTAGACACAGCCAACATCCATTTATTCAGGCACATAATGTCCCACAACAGGGAACAATTGGAACTTTGTTTGCTTCTATTATTGATGCGAATGGGAGAGAGAGGGAGAACGAAAGAAATCATTTAACTATAAGAGATATCCAGCTAATTATGAGCCATATGTGCCTTCAGTGTCAAAGCAATCCTATGAAGTTCATTTTACCTAGACTACTTTATTAGGTGCAGAAGACAGATGTCCCCCAATAGGACATGCATTAGAGGCAAGCTCTATAGTTGGAGATCTTGAAATATTTAATGGTGACTTCTTCATTCGTCAAGGGACTTTAAAGTGCCATTTGTCAGCAGGACTGAGACTTGTATGTGCATATGTGTGTTTGTGTATACATGGAGTTACTGGATTTTTAAATTCTTTTTTGTTGACAATGGAATTCTATAGTGTCTTAAAATGTGCCTAGCTCTAGCCTTTTTTTTTTAAAGAATTCACATGTTAATGAAATGAATTCACATGATATTGAGTAGAATGATATTAATTTTTAGAAATAATGAGAACTAAGGATTCTTTTTATCTGGGCTTCTTCTACCAAGTACAGAGGCTGCAATGATCCTTCTAAATATTTTCCTCATGTGCTGCAGCCAAAAAGCAAGTTTAGGATATTAAACCTTTCACTCATTGAAACAGAAAAGCTACCCTTTAATGATATTCCTACAATATTTTCCAAAGCATTAGGCACATGGTGGAGAAACTAAAGGAAAGCTCATTAGGAGAAAAGCTTCATTTTTTTAATTGAGGTGCTGTCACTTTCCTTTCCAAGGGCTTAAATGCAAATGGCTTTTTACTTACATGGCTCAGAGACATGTATTTATCAATAATTTATCCTTGTGTTAATTAAACAATTAATTAAATTAATTAAATTAAACAATTCAACACAATTAATTTGTTCCAGCTTTATGAAATGTTTATTGTAATCAGTTATTTTATTAATACAATAAACCCTAGTTTATTGTATTAATAAAATTATTAATATTAATAAATATTTTTATTAAAATATTAATAAAAATTAAAACCCTAGATTAAACCCTAATTTAAGCCATTATGATTTAGGTAATATTTCAAGAAAACATTTTAATTAAGCAATAAAGCTACTTTATAAAATGAATATTAAAATCCACCTTAAAAAACAGTATCTTTAATTAGTGCAGAAAGAAGCAACAGATAAACTATATCTGTTCTGCAAACCTAGTTTTCAGGAATTTTCATTAATTTGTTATGGGAATCTTTCTTCAGATGAAGAAACTCTTAGTTAGCAGAGATAACCTGCTTGATCTGGTTTTAATTTTAGATTTTAATCAAATTTAAAAATACGTTACATACACTAAGAGAGAGGGTGAAATGAGTTTTTGCATGATTTCAATTAAAATTAAGCCATTTTATGCAATAGGGTAATGCATTTACAATAGTTTAGTTTATATAGTTTAATAATCTCCAATAACAACAAATGTAGACGTTAATATTCTGTACTATTAAATTATCTAGATTATACAGTAATCATAAAGGCATAATAAATAATCAAACTGTCCCCACAAAATATACTTTTTCTACATCCTTTTTAAGGGAGTAAATTCATAACAAATGTATTATGCCTTTCTTTTTTGCCTTTTGGGGGAACAGAGGGAATGGGGAGATGAAGAAAGCCTGCTGGGTGAGTATGCCACTTAATCAAAAGCCTAGTAAAAATCCATCTGGGGCCTCTTTGGAAACTCAATTGATTATGCGGAGGAAAATACATATAGTGGAGCACTCCTGCCAATATATATGGAACTAATCAGGTTATTGCAGCTGGGATGGCCAGCCTCTAATAAAATAATTGCCATTTGCTTCAGCTTCCCAACACAATGCAGAATTAGCTATCAGTCATCTCTACTGAGACCTAACTCATGTTGCCATTTCACGAAATCCTTCCTTCCTTCCTTCCTTCCTTCCTTCCTTCCTTCCTTCCTTCCCTCCCTCCCTCCCTTCCTCCCTCCCACCCTCCCTCTCTTGATAAAGCATCTATCTTTAGAAAAGTAATAATAAATACTTTGGCTTATTCTGCTCCATTAAGTTTCTTTCACATAATATTATCTGAGTGACAATCCACAAATAGGCAAGAGGCAGACTTCTGTTGCTAAAAAAATCTATTCAGATGGGAGACATTGTTCATTTGGGTCATATTATACTGTAATGTGGGTTATAACATGTATTATAGAAAAATATAATAAACTGGCTTTGTTGAATTTTGGGGGACTCTGTTTTTGCTTTTATATGTGTGATCTGCAGTGGGCATTGCTGTGACTGCTTGTGATTTCAGGCTAAGATAACATTATGAACAGATAATCAAGATAGGCTTTTTTTAGTGGTGATTCTATAGAATATGTTTCTCTTAGGTATTTTGTCCCTTGCTTACTTAAACTTTAAACATGCACTAAAAACTATTTTGTTTCTGCAAATATTTGCTCTAAAGATGCTAACGTTTATTTATCTTTTAATGCTTTCAATGCTATACTTTATTTTGACCATTGAATAGAAAAAATATGTCAGTGTAATATGACTCTAGTAAATATGTAAGCCATTCAAAACTCTTTGGGGGAAAAAGAACAGGGACACATTTCTTAAATAAGCAAACAAATGTCTATGAACATAATTCATAGCTAGGATTGATGAAGATGACATTCCAGAACAAAGATATACATATTTTTATTGGCAGAGGAACCATTTCTTTGTCTTGGCATTAAAACAAAAAATTAGGGCAGCAGAACAAAATCCTAAATTTAATTTAAACTTAAAATTACATGAAAACTAGCTAATTTAATTACTCCCTATATAGTTAATAATTTTCCCTTTATAGTACAATTTGGCAACATATTTTGGAATGGCTCTGAGAGATCTACAATCTAGGTTTTGTGAAGGGAGTCAGAATTGGCAACCAATGACTTAAATGTGTCCATTTTTATGATCTGTATGAATGACGATTGTTCGTATCTGGACATGTTTTCTTTGACAAATAATCTAATTTTTCAGAGTTCATTTGTTCTATTACCCTTACTGATTCATTGATTATCCATATTTATGAATTCTTCTTGGGAAGCTACATTTTTAAAATAATAGTTCCTCTATTAATAATACAATATTAATTTTATTTTTATAATTTTATTAATTTTGTTATTCTATTAATAATAAAATATTAATATTCTTCTTATGACCCAAGTACTAAAGATATTGCTAAAAATGCCTAGAGCACATTTATTGCCTGCTAAAGGTTTTGACTGCTATTCATAGAATCTTTCAGCAGAAAATGCAAAAAGTGATATTAGAATCAATATGGAGAATATTAAACTAGATGGATCATAAATTGAACTTGGTATTCAACAATTTCCTGTTCCTGTCTACTAGGCAACTAGGAATACTACACACAATTCTAAATATTGTATGTCTTTAGCTCATGGTTAATCCACATTGTAAATCAGGTTGGACATCCTCTGACCAATGTTGTGTAAGGTTTTAAGATCCAATTTTGGCCTCTGATAACCCCCCAAGACTGTGGTACCAAATTAGACTTTATATAATAAAATGAAAACAGCACAGTTCTCTTCTAATTTTCTGTTGGAATGTAACAAAAGTTGTCTTTAGACTTTTGTTTGTAGGCTGCTTTCTAAATTCTGGATAGAGGTAATTGTTTGCAACAACTTTATTTTGGAAACAGATCTAAAATTCATGGTAAAAATAGCTGGAAATTTGTGCTCTGCTGATTGGCAAACATATGCCTTTGCAAGTTAAATACTACAAAAGTAAACATAGATCAGAATTTGACCAAGGGTTGAAAGAATGTGTTGTATTTCCTAAGCTAGATAAATGAGATATTTATAGTGAAACAGGGGCTTAAGACAACATATTTTGTTCATGATGAGCAAAATCAAAGAGTGCCCTTTATCTCATTTCTACCACTTTTGGTTCTATGTTATATTTGCCTTTTCTTTGTCTAAATTAAAAGCAGAATTCAATAAATTTATAATAACAATTAAAATATGCCAGCACTTCCCACTAAAACATTGGGGGAAACAATAGGACATACTCTATAGATTTGGAAATAATAACAGTTGAAGCAGCAGCTAGCGTGACAATAACTCTATATTTGCATCACTGGCAATAATTATTTGTGTAGGACTAAGTATTAGTTTGGTATTATCCTTAACTGTAGAGTTGATTCTATAAAGAGCCCTATCCACTTCCTCAGGACTTATAGACTCAAACTAATTTCAAATCACTTCACAGAATGAGTATTTACCTATAGCTAAATAATTTGGCTCTGGAAAATATTGGAGCTAAAATTCTCTCTCTCTCTCTCTGCCAAACAATGGAAATGATTTTTTTGTATGTTGGTATGCTTGCAAACAGTAGGCTTTTTTTTTTACTTTTCAGATTTGACAGCCACATTTGGGTGGCTGGGTGGGGGATGGAAGGGGGTTAGGGTGGTCCAACTATATTAATGGTGGCACTAAGCCCAACTGATCTGCCATTAGGTTTGTGTGTGTGGCATCTCCTGCTTTTCTTTGTAGGCTGCTCTCTGATTAGACCAATGGTGGATACTGGTAGTGCAAAGAATAGGTCATTTAACTAGGAAATAGTTGATTGTATCAGTTATGTTGTGTGAATTCACTTATATGTATGTGAGCTTTGAATCCTTCTAAATACTGCAAAAAGCTTCCACAAATATTGGATGTAATGACAGCAAGGATTTTGCTGAGTAGTGATAAAGAAAAAAGAAAAGAGAAACTCCATTTTGGCAAAAAGGTTACATATGTAGGCCTTTTGCCCCCACCCCCTTTATACTATGGACGTATGCGTATACTATACTGTGTGAATATAATCAATTTCTTGAATGATTCATGGCAAAGTGAATACTAAGCAGCTTGGACAACATACCCTGGCTTGCTCTTAACTAGTATATACAGCTTGATAACCTTTTGTGAAAGTGAAATTTTTGTTTTAAAGCTGCTTCCTCCCATATAAGATAATGAAGAACTAAAAGTGATTAAATGAAGCTATATTATGAGCACTTCCTTGCATTTCAAAATCTAAAATTTCTCATTGATTTACATAGGGAAATTGGAACATTATCCCTCTCCCACTTAGATGGGTCTTGATTTTTTTTGCTTTTAGAGAGGTCCTGAAGACATGGCTCAGAAGAGAATACAAAACTATGCCATGAATATCCTTATTCTGAAATTATGATTGCAGCTAGGCCTACTTGAGTAAACATGCTCAAGTTTCCTGACTTGTAATGCAATCCTAAGCCTGGTATAAGGCTAGCTAAGGGGCCACTGGATGCTTCTATGGAAATACTCCAGTGGCTGAGATGGAAGTTAGCCTGCGGTTGACACACACACAAGACCTGGTAGCCCCACTCATGCAGATGCCCATCAAAGACGTTTTAATTGCCATTGATGGCAGGCATATCAGGGACATTTGAGGAACCAAGGATTCTTAAATTGTCTTTTTTTCCAAGATACCATTAAGTGGAATAATTTTCAATTAAATTATACATTGCCTAGAGTGTTCAAGTTCTAAGACTCTGTTTTGATAAAGTGATAAAGGAACCTTTTCCTAAACAACAAAATGTGCTGGGGGGGTAGTGGTATGAGGGGAACAGGTGCTGCAAAACGTCATAGAAACAGGAGGCATTTACCGATATTTATTTATTTGCTTGCTTGCCTATTCTCTCCCTATTCAGAATGGAATGGCAGATCAAGAGATTGACCATTTCAGGAGGAGGATGCCTTCATTTTTCTATGTGATTGTAGATTATTTCAGCTTCAGGAGACAAGAATGCCCTTTAACATCTGACCTGGCCTTTATTTAGGAGAAGCACTTCACGGTTCAGGAAAGACAGACAATTTTCTAATTCCCTGCACTGTTGGAGGCTGAGGCAACGACTTCCAGACAGGACATTGACTAACGCTAGAGAAATTGCATTATTATGTCTACAAGTGTACAAATCTGAGGATCAGAAAGCCTTGGCTGATAACTCTTGTTCTAACACAGGCCAAGGATGGCAATTCCTTCAGTATTTTAGAGTAAGGTAGTTTTGTTTGGCAAGGAAAAGCCTCTTTTCACGTCCAGTTTCAGCAGATCTGTTTCCATATGAAAAAGACAATAATCAAAAGAATTTCATCTATGTATCACAGAAAAGTAATTAAGATTTGGGGCTTTTAAGTGGCAAGTTTTTACCCAAAAAAACCTTGGTTGTTTTTTTTTTCAGTATTGAAAAGTTAGCCAATATTGTTTCATTCACATAGGAGTTCCTTTAAGACAAGTGTTTGTTAAAGCTTCAAACCATTTCAAAATATTTATAGGTAGCTTATGTTTTCACTGAAAAAAGGGTAATTATTCAGGTCTAAATGTTTATATTTCCAACAGTTTAATTTTTTTAAATAAGAAGCATGGATTCTCTTCTTGTCCAAAATAGTTGGAAAACAGCATGTTAAAATGAAGCCTTCAGCATATATTTATTAAACTGTATACAATAATTGGAACGTTTCTCATTATTTTTATTGCATATAAAGAGCAAAGGTGATAGTTTAAGCCAGAATAACTTTAATCAAAGATTTAAATGAAATGACAAGAAATACATTATTAAAATAGAACACTGATCTTTTTTCCATTTCCCTGTTATATATTTCACATGACAAAAGTGCCAAATGTGAACTAACATATATATTTAATTTTAAAATATAAAGAAATTACTAAAGAATTAATGACATGTATGCCCATATTATAGTCTGTCACATCACTAGTTATATCTGAGTGAGCAGTTCCCACTCTAATCCTGCATTTCCCTAAAGTTCAATTGACTTTTCATAGTCTTTTCTCATTGCCTACTGCTAATATACTGCTAATATACAAATTGCTTTGGTGCAAATAAAGTATGTAGCCAGCCTAAAAATTGGGGTGAGAGGTTATGCCAAAAAAGTATCAATAAGTAGCTATGTCTTTTAAAAGTTGAAATTTAGAGATCAAAATTAAAGCAATTGCCCAACCCTCCTTTTACAGGCTGTTTTACAAACTGTCCTATTTGAGTCCCAGTAATACAGACACACAAGTTTAAGATTTCTTGGCTATCTTGATGCTTGATGAAGCATACTTCTAGTTATAGTGTTCTAATCCAAGCCTATATGAGGCTAAAACGAGATCCAGTATTTTTAAAAACTGAGAACTAAATCTATTTGATTTGTCAGGTTCATTTATCAACCCAATTACAAAGTGGAATAATGGATCTCTTTGGATAAATATAGTAAACTATTTCAGATAACTTTACTGCTTCAGGATATTTCTAATCCCAGAGGAGCGCTTTTCCTAAAGGTGCATAAGAAAACCTTTCAGCTATTTTGTGTAACTCGTTAGGTGGCATAAGCCAAATTATTGATTTTTTTACAGTTAATAAAGGTACAAGAATATGTATTAAATTTCAGGCCATTCCCCCAGTTCTTTCTCCAACTGGAACTCCATGTTTGCCTTCAAAACTTCCACTAGAAATCTCATGGGGAATGTGATAGAGAGAAATATGGTAACAACCAGTGAGATGGCAAAAATACCCTTTGTTTCTTTTCCATTCTTTAACAATCCTTTCTTCTGAAGCTATTTTTTTTTAATTAAAAAAGAGGGAAAGGTGAGTATTTGTGCTTGTATTCACCCAAATCTAAATATCATTTAGACACTGAAATTTGAAATATATTTAGCTGGATATCCCATCCTAAGGTAAAACACGGGACTACAAATCTCAGAATTTTCAGGAAGAATACATTTTACTACTACAGCACCATCCAAAAAAAGTAACTTTAAAAAAATCCTCAGTGGAGTAAATGGAGAACCAGCACAGAGCTAAAACATTATAGAACAACACTGGAAGACTGCTGGTCCATCATCCAGTCGGAGCTTTATTAAAGTTGGAGCTTTATTGCCAACTTTAAGTCTCATTTGGATTCAGCAGGGGATGTTCCCAGCCCTATCTGGACATAATGGTTCGAAACAGTGATTTTTAAAAAAATATAAAACGGCTTAAAGAAACTAGGCCATGGTCCTTTCCCGTCACTTCCAACCACCTGCTCAGCTTCCTCAAGCAATCTGCTGGAGCCGCAGTTTTGCTCAGGATCTTGTAAGGTATGTGCTGGGCTGATTTTTAAGAAGTTTGGACAAAATTTCCCCTGTAACTTCTCTGAGTGGCTCATGAGCACGTTCCCCCTGCCTCCCACGGGTTTGAGTCTGTGCAAACAGTTAGGTGGAGAAAGGGAGTGCGAGGCCTGGGACATTGACAGCAAGAGAACTTTTACCTGGGAAGGAAGGCACACTTTCCCCCTTCTTCCCGCGTAAGGAACAGTGACTACAGTTTCTGCCAGTGAAGGCAACTGCTTCATTGCTATCCCCACGCTTGGGGACGGGGTGGCGGGGGGGGGATTTAAGCGCATCTGCTAGGACCGTGAGTAAGGCAAAGGGCGTGGGGCGAAGGGGTCGGTAAGACGCTGCTGGCTTGCTGGCGTTTTGCTGAGGACCGGCTTTTGTGAGGCCGGGAAGGGTCCGAACTCCAGGTTTCTTTTTTGGGATGGAGGGTGGGCGGCCGGCCGCTGGAAGTGGGGGCCGAGAGAAGAGAGGCAGGTTTTTTTTTTTTTTTAAATAAATCTAATCACTTCCCTGTCAACCTAATCCCTGCCTGACTCGGATCGGCCTTTAACAAACGTGCCTGGAAACCCAAAAGCAAATCTCATTTGAATGAAGCACACACTCCGCAGCCCCCATCTGCAAAGGCCACAATTAAATGCGAAACGACAGAGAGAGAAATTAGCATTTTCCGCGGCCATCTGGCGCGAGGAGCAGGCGAGGAGGAACAAAAGGCGCGAGGGGCGGAGGGGAGAGCCGAGTGTGCCGCGGCATTGACCTGCAAATGAGCCTTTGTGAGCAAATTAAAGCTTCCCGGACCCCCCGGGACACCCCAAAACAGGCACCATTACAAACCATCCGGACAAAAACCCACTCATCAAAACTGTCTGCGGCGACGGTGCTGAGGCGAGCGCGGCGCGAACCGGCTCACCTCGTCTCGGGAGCTGCGCGGCCTACCAAGGAACCTGCCGCACGCACTGGCCTGCCTTTGGCTTTGTTTTTAGAAAGGGACCGTCTGCACCTCAGGATCATTCAGGATGCGCGATTGAGAAATCCAGGCTTTTGTTTTGTTTTCTGGCATTGGGTTATTTACCCGGCAGCGAATGATACATTTTAAGGCCCCCGGAGCTGCCGAAGGCCAGACTAGGTTTCCTGCTCAACTACGCTTCTCACAGAAACCTTTCCTGCCCCGATAAAACAACGAAATAGCAAAAAGGATTGCTGGAAAGAGCAGACTTTTTCGAGTGCCAGACATCTAAAAAACCCACTGAATTGGGAATCGGTTTTGGCTGTTCCGATGGCTTCGTCTTTAAGATTCATGTACAAATGCTTTCGAAATGACATTCCCAGATGCTTGGGATTTGGCAAGGAATTTATGGGCTGTCTTTCCCAAAAATAACCCTGCTCTAAACATGGCAGCAAGTTAGACCCATTCATTCCAATGTTTACTTCAAGCTTGCTCTCCACCTCTGCACATGTTTATTCTGAAATAAAGCTCACTGCATTAAATGAGAGTTAAGCTCAAGGCAGCACATATCAAATTGTCTTGATTGCAGACAACTTTACACTGGTAAACCTTATAGGGTTAGTTCCCCCAGTAAGTCTCCTCATTATAGGGGAAGGGGATCTCCAGTGGTAGATAATCAAATCTTTGTTAGTGGAGGAAAAAAGGACTCAGACTGGTCTAAGGTATCACATCCTGAATGATCTATGTTATTGGGGCACTGCCGTTTTTTCCTGAATTCTGATTTCCAAACAACAGGAGAAACACTTTGTTTTATGGTCAGCATCTGACCGGTTACATCTCTTGTGCTAAAACTACTCTTCAGAAGTTCAGAGTATTAGAAAGCTACTAACTCTTGTGCAATTTCTCTTCTGCAGTCCTGGGAATACATTTAGGAGAGCATATTCAACTATCAAGTGAGGTAAAAGAAGCATGCCACTGAAATTAGCAGAAGACAAAGGGAACAACACAGCACAAGAGAATGTACAACCCACAAACCGGATTTTGGAATATGAATTGCTGTTGCAAAATGAAATTCAACAGCTGAGGTTCAGCTCATTCCCAGTACAACATTTTCATAGTCAGAAAAGTGGTGTCTATTGCATTTCTAACTGTCATGCAGGAGCTCTGCCAGCAGAACATGTCCAGGAGTTCTGCCAGCAAAAAAGATGATAAGCAGAAATAACCCTAAGAGAAAGACTAACAAAATGAGCTTTCATAGGCCTGATAAAAAAATATTGTATCTTTTAAAGTCTTAAGTTGATGATTTTTCCATGATTGTAATGGTTTTCAGCTTGCAAAAGGAAATAAAATAAAGCCTGCTAAAGTTTTAATGATAATTGGAACAAAGTACAGTAAGTAAATCATACAAAAATGGTGAAAATAAGTTCCTTTCTACTTTGCATAATGCATTATGTCCAGGTAAACACATCAATATAAATATGGCTAAAATTTCTAAGAATTGGAAAAATTAGCAATTGTATAACAATAATTTGGAGGTTAACTTAACAGCAAGCTGCTTCATCAGTTACATAAAGTACATAGATGAGACAACATATTAATGTGTACTGAATACAATCTAAATTAATGAGGTAAATACTCAAAGAATTTCCATTGAAATGTGACACATAAAAATTACCTATAACTCCTGATGCTATATACTATATTTTTTCAGTTTCATTTGTGTACATGCACGAATACTTGCAAGAGTTATTGTTTTAAAAAAATGAAATGCATTCTAGATACTATTATATTGCAACTTGAACCCTACTTAAAGAACCTGATGTCATTAGATTTTGCTTCCCAAATTTGCTATGTGCCAGAGAGAACAAAATAATTCACAAATTTTAAAAAATCATAAAATACTAGTTTTTCAAGCAAGGTTCTGAAATGTGCTACCAATTCTCTGTGTAGAGCAGAGGTTCTGCTGTGTCTTTTTTATTTATGATTGTTTGAATTCATATAAAGTTTGTTGCAGGGTCAGGAAGGCTGATAAGGCGTCTTGATTTCTGCTCACATTCAAGGAAAACTAAGTAGACTGCTGCATACTTCCCTGTTCAACTGGGGAATTGGAATGAGGAATACATTTCCAAATGTCAATAGGCACCTGTAGAATAACACTTAAGCAGAGACTGCTTCTCATTGGGAAAAGGAGCAAAGAGGTGAAAACATTTATTTCCCTTTGTGATCTTATGTCTTATGATCTTATGTCATAAGAGCACAAAAGTGCCTACCGTTCCTGTCCTATTGTTTCCTTTCATTATATCAAATTAATATAGTTATTGCATACTTTTGCTCATATATATGCTTATATGATATGTAGTTATTTTATGTTGATGCTTGTGTATATTGTTGTGACGTAATAAAAAAAAAGCTGTTGAATAGGACCAATGGACTTTAGAGCAACATGAAACAAAAAGCATGAAGTTGTAGAGAAATCATCCCCCGCTCTAAAATCAGAAACTTCCATGTGTCCTATTTTGCAAGATGGCTAATCTGGATGTAACTCAAAATCCACCTAAAGCTCTTCTAGAGACTCTGCAATAAAGTTCTGAATATAAATATTCTAAAAAGCATACATACTTAATATCCTTTTAAAACAGCTTGCTTCTTGGGAGGGAAATTGTAGTTTTATTTATATATTTTATGTTTTATAACTGTGATGAGATTGTGTGACAATTTGATCTGTCCAATGTGTGTCTAATTTTATTGTTTTCATTCAGGGTAGATTCTGTTGGCAAAGAGAAAACTGGCTGTACATACATTGGATCTGTTTCTTAACTCATAAACTCTTGTGTGTATTTTTGGATATTTTTTGTTCCATAACACTTTAAACATGATCGTAATTCACTGCATTATGAATCAGTCAGATACATAGATTGCATGGATTCTAGATGCAGAAATTCAGATCTGCCAAAACTATTCTGCATGGAACAGTTCAATTTTTCTGCTCATTTTTATTTATTTCAGCTATAGCCAATACAGATACTACATTTGTATCAAACATATGGAAATATAGTGAAAAAGAAAAAACGAAACAAAAGCTGAAATCCTAAACAATTTTTACTTGACAGTACTGTTGTAGACTGCTCTGAAACCAACAAACTTTAAATCTGAGTTTAAAAAAAATAGGATTATAATTTAGTGTCGCATAATATATAGTTGCTACAATGTTAATGCATGAGATTTATCTCCAATAAAATGCTGTCTAGCTTTCAGAAATATTTAAATAAAATTACAGAAATTAGAATTACTTTTAAAAATAAAATGAAATCTAGAAACTTCCTTCTAGGTTTTGAAAAAAATAAGAATATTTTGCCTTAATATATCAAACATAATAGCAGAGAAGCCAAGTGGGGTTTTCTGAAAAAACGATTCTATAAAAAGGTCAAAAAAGGGCATAATGGTAAGAGATAAGCTTAAATCTAGGGCATAATCATTCCTTTCAAGTCATTATGACCTTAACTATATGTGCTAGTGTCTTAATTTAAGATTGAAAATAAAAAGGCAGCCTATTACATTCTTTTAATATAGTTTCAGTGAACTGCATCAGTCTTGCACTCTGTATTATAGCAGCTGCAGTTTCTGAAATCTGTGAGAACAATCTCTTGTACAATTCATTGGAAAGATTACCAGAAACTAGAAAGCTGGTCTAGTTATCCTTGTCATGAACAGGTGAAACTAAGTTAAGGAAAACAACTCGTGGCACTGAAATAATGTAGGCTTCTATTGATAAAACTAAATCAAGGGACACCCATATAATGTAAACCTGATCATTCCATGGAAGTGCAGCTGTTTCCAGTAAATTGAACAATACCTTCCTAAAACAGAAAACATTTTTTTCCATGGAATCTCAACTTGTTGAGGATAAGCAATGTTAGTGATATCATTATAAATGATTGCTTTCATGATACAACTATCCCTTTAGGTTTCAACCAGAAAGCTGTTTTCTCACAAATACCTTTCATAGCCAATGCTTATTGCATTATTCTAGAAACTGAATTGTCTCACAGATGCATACTTACTGTTTACTAAGTGTAGTATTAATAAGTGGTGCATATAATTTACATGTCAACATACCCAAATCATTTTCGTAACTCATCTTGGCATCAACTCTAAGATAGCAATTTTTAGTAGCAAAGTTCACCTATTCAGCTGAACAACAAAAGTGCTTTATTTGCACATGTAAAAATGCAAATCCCAATGCTTTCAACTGAATTGAGACTTCTTAGTGCACTACCATCTGGACATGATTCATAACACCAGCGTAGTCAGCTCAGGAGTAAATGAGCTTTTGGAGAGGTTATGTATGGCCTCTTAGAAAGGCCATACTCTCAAAGGAGTCCAAGGTAATCTTGGAGTGCACTGTTTGTGTGGTGCACTCACAAACTGTTTTCCTTCCCTTCCCTTGGCTTTATCTCAGCTCTTGAGCTGTGTTTAGGGCCTCCAGGTGCCGCTCTGTCCGCATTTATTTGCAATCAATATTCATGTGCCTCTGTCATCAGGGTGGCTCTTTTCACAATGATCAGCCGGGCAGAAGGCTGAGTGACAGGAGGCTCGTGGCTCCATTGCTTTCAGGATGGAAAAAGAAAGAAGAATAAGAATTTAGAGCTTGCTTGCTTGCTTGGGAGAGTGAATCCTTCATTTCTGTTTAGAGGTGAGACAAGGAATTACTCTATATTCAAGATCTGTGTTTTCTTTATGGGAAGGATATGTTAGCGATACAGAGTAAACATATGTAATCTATGCTTACGTAAGGTTAAAACAAAACAAACTCAACCAAAGATTTATCAAATGGATTAGACAAGACAAACTCACAAGTGTCAGTCTCAATGTTTCTCTGTTCATAATGCTGCCTTATACTATCCTTTCACAGTAAATGTTAAATCTCAACGTCCCTATTTACCAAAGGCCTTGTAATATATTGGAAAGATACAACTGAAGCTTTATTAATATATACCAGATAGAAGGTTAAAATAAATATATACTGCAATTCTAAAAATGTACACCCTGTATATTTACAGGAAGCAAATACTGTTGGGGTCAATGAGATACAGTCTCATGATACTTCTATTGGGGTCCTTCACATGATATTGGCAGAGTCTGGAAGCTAAATGGATTTATTACCTCCTCTGTAGTATATGTGAAATTGTAGCAAATCTAGTTTTTTTTCCTTGAAGTATTGAAACTGCAAAGTTTCTGGGCAATCTATTAGCCTATTGGCATGAACTCTTCTTTCTGCATCTCATCTTCTTTCACTTTTAATTTGGCAGGATCTGTTTTTGAAGAATTGGAGGATGAAAATGGTAGCCTTGAACTACTCTCAAATAACTGTAGTCTGACATATGCTTTCATTATTTTGTGCCTTCCAAATACGTTGGACCGTTCTATCTATAATTCCTAGCCTACATATTTTTTGTTGGCTGGACATTGTGAGACTGCTGTCAAATACAACCAGATGTACCAGGCTGGGAAAGGCTGCATTAAAAATTTTTGGCAGCCCAATATTATATATATTTGTCACAAATCACACTATGTTATAATTTTTCTTGTCATATTGCACAAATCCAACAAACTATACAGTACCGTAAATTATAGCTAAACAAACTATGGCTTAGTCCAGGATATGAGCCAGAGCCTATGTTTAGTGGGACTTAAATCTAAGCATTTCATGTACTTGAAAATTGTCTTTATATATTTCAGGTTGACTTTTGTATAAAATTATTAAGGTTAATACTTATTATCAAATGCACATGCCACTATTACCAGAAAACTACATGTGATATATGGAATTGTATATAGCAGTATTGCCTCTTCCATAATGATTCTGTGATATAGCATGCTGGCCCAACATTCTTGATGTCATTGTTAAAGTATTTAGTAGTCAGTTAATTGACTTCAAATAAAATTTTTCCATAAGTACGAAGGGCACTGGGTTATGCTGTGAGCCTCAACCCTAATACTTCATAACACTCTTCTCCATCCCCAAATATGAAGGCATTATATAGCATAGAATAAAATGTAATTTTTTATTGGCCAAGTGTGATTGGACAAACAAGGAATTTGTCTTGGTGCATATGCTCTTGGTGTACATAAAAGGAAAGATACATTCGTCAAGGTACAACACTTAATGATAGTCCTAGGGTACAAATAAGCAGTCAGGAAACAATCGATATCAATATAAATTGTAAGGATACAAGCAACAAAGTTACAGTCATAAGTGGAAGGAGATGGGTGATGGGAACGATGAGAAGATTAATAGTAGTGCAGATTTAGTAAATAGTTTGACAGTGTTGAGGGAATTATTTGTTTACCAGAGTGATGGCGTTCGGGAAGAAACCGTTCTTGTGTCTAGTTGTTCTGTGTGCAGTGCTCTGTAGCGTTATTCTGAGGGTAGGAGTTGAAACAGTTTATGTCAAGACTGTGAGGGATCTGTAAATATTTTCACAGCCCTCTTTTTGACTCGTGCAGTATACAGGTCCTCAATGGAAGGCAGGCTGGTAGCAATTGTTTTTTATGCCGTTCTAATTATCCTCTGAAGTCTGTGTTTATGGGAAAGCTATACTATGTATCTGGAATATTGCACAATCAGGATACTAGAATAGTGACTTTCGATCATTTGTACCTTAAATCCCATCAATCTATCAAGTAACTCAGATCCCACTATAACAGAATCAAAAAGTCAATTTTCCCCAAGAAAGACATGTACATATTTAAAGGCATGTTATGACGATCATGTTATCGTTTATATTAAGTTAATATTATAATTTCAGTGGCTTAAACTCTCATCTAGATTATCTCTGCGTCCCACACGGGGTAAGCATGTTGTTGCTTGAGAAGTGGCATTCTAGAATGCATGGGGTACTCAAGAGTTCTTCAGATGTTTTGATTCACTGGATGGGCCTAAGAGGTATAATGCTAGAGATGTGACTTCATTGATCCTCCTGCCTTTTCCACATGTGGAGAGATTTCAAGAAAGTAAGCTAAGAAAAGAACAAATAGTTGAAATAGTTCCAGGTTAATGTTTTAAATTGTTGGATACCCACTTTTTATTATTCATGTTTGGATAGTTATGTCAATACTTACACAGATAACCAGTGCATCCAAGACTAGCCCTACTATTATGCAGAATGGCAAGTGCTGGATGACATACAGTATAGGCCAGCAAAGTGTTGGAGGACAAAACTGCCTTGTTCTACCCACAGCTAGCCTGCTACGCACAGTTTCAGTGACATAGTTGTCCCATCATCACTACTCATGGCTGAAATAAATCTCAGCTGCAACCTCAATTGATTTCTACGGATTGGAATTGATAATAGAATAGAATAGAATAGAATTTTATTGGCCAAGTGTGATTGGACACACAAGGAATTTGTCTTGGTGCATATGCTCTCAGTGTACATAAAAGAAAAGATACGTTCATCAAGGTACGACATTTACAACACAATTGATGGTCAATATATCAATATAAATCATAAGGATTGCCAGCAACAAGTTATAGTCATACAGTCATAAGTGGAAAGAGATTGGTGATGGGAACTATGAAATGATTAATAGTAGTGCAGATTCAGTAAATAGTCTGACAGTGTTGATGGAATTATTTGTTTAGCAGAGTGATGGCCTTCAGGAAAAAACTGTTCTTGTGTCTAGTTGTTCTGGTGTGCAGTGCTCTATAGCGTCGTTTTGAGGGTAGGAGTTGAAACAGTTTATGTCCAGGATGTGAGGGATCTGTAAATATTTTCACGGCCCTCTTCTTGATTCGTGCAGTATACAGGTCCTCAATGGAAGGCAGGTTGGTAGCAATTGTTTTTTCTGCAGTTCTAATTATCCTCTGAAGTCTGTGTTTTTCTTGTTGGGTTGCAGAACCGAACCAGACAGTTATAGAGGTGCAAATGACAGACTCAATAATTCCTCTGTAGAAGTTTTATGAAGAAAGTTTAATGAGAAAGGAGAGCATACTGAAAAAAAAAGTAAGACTATGATATTTTGCACAGATATAGCGTGCCATGCTAAATGTTCATCCACCTAAAGCATAACGAATCAAAGCCATACTTCAGCCCACTGAAAGCTCTGGGCTTAAATGTTTCTAAGTGCATTTGGCTGTGAGAATTTTTATTCACCACTTCACAACGGATATTTTCTGCTACCACTTTTTTTAAAGCGGAACAAATGAAACAATAAAATCTTCGTAGGGCTATTTCATTTTTTGGTAGCATGATTTCTCATGTGAATGTTTTCTTAAAACTACCTCACCATTTCTATTCCGTATTATCCTAATAAAAGTTAACAATGTAAAGGTTAGCACCAGGTTTCATAGGCTTTTCTAAAATACTGTAATCCGCAAAAACTGAAACTGAACCTTTGAATTTTTTCCTCTTGTATATGCATCTGTGAAAACTATGTCAATAAAGCAATTGGTAGCCTTTGAGATGCCAGGATACTTCTGGTTCGTTTTTCTTCCGTTATGCTGCTAGACTGATGCAGAATAATGAAATACACAGTGGTTTGGATGTACTAGCTTTGCATTTAGCTTAGAGTTGCCAACTGCTGAAATATGGTGTGCAGTTGTGCAGAATAGTAGGATCTGCAGCAGTTAAGAGCTGACATGGAAAACTTCAGTAGCTGATTTCTGCAACTCTGTAATTTTATTCCCGATTCCTTAGTGACTCTAGTTTATTTGCAAGTAGCACCCTTGCTTGCCCCACATTTTCATCTACAGTAGGAGGAAACACCCTCCTCTTCCTGCCCCCTCCCCCACCCTGCCCCTTTCCATGTAGATGAGCTCAGTGTCTTCAGCACAGGCCTTTCCAGAGACTCACTGTTCTGGTCTCTGCAATCAATTGATACATGATAATTAGATTCCTCAAGAAAAGCCAAACAAAGAGACCCATTCACCCCCTGCTTCTCTCACACGAATCCCAGTGAGAGTGATCTGGGACATTCACCAGAAACCAGACAGCCAACATTCTCCAGCACTAAAAACACAATTTAGCTTGGGGTGTTCATTTAACAAACAGATCCTTGAACCTTGCTTCTGTTTTCAGCTTATTTACGCCATGTTTCTTTACACTCATTTGATTAAAACATGTTTCTTTCTAAGATCTATTTTTACATTTCAAGAATCTCTGTTCTTTTTTGTGGTGGCAGATGGTTTAAAACATCCGAGCACAAACTCCTTTAAAAAAAAACCTCTTATACCACACTAAAAACCGCAGATTTAATATAAAAGAACTGGCAAGATTCAATCAGGTTAAAAATATAATCAATGTGGACATACACACAAATAGTTGAAAAAGAAGTGTGCTTAGATTCAATAACCTGGTTTGCCTCTATCTCAGCTGTGGAAGGGACAGATTCCATGCACTATAAAGCAAATTTACACACAGAAAGTTCGATACAGAGAAGGTGTATTACAGAAATTACGTCCATTTGATTGTTTCACATAAAAAGGCTCTTTGTTAGCGAGACACAATTCCTCATTTGCTCATATTATCATACAAAGGCTTCATATTGACTCCATAACTTGTGAACTCATAAGCTATTGGGAAAAGGGGTGCCAATTTCTGAGGAGGGAAGTTATAAGCCATACTTAACTGTCAACTCCCCATTAGTAGTACACTGAAAGGCTAAGACTTTGTGGTCCTTGAACTTTTGGTGCAGGGCTTGTACTAAATTGATGCAGTGAGGGGCAACATTCATGAGAATTTTGAAACATATAAGTGGCTTATTCTTCTGTCAGTTTCTTCTTTAAACTGGGTAGGGGAAGTTTTCTTGCATACCTGTTTTTCCCTGATATTGGAGCAGAGTTAGAGAGAAGCAAGTAATTAGGAGCTTTCTTTGACTTGCGTGGAACTCCTTCTTGTGCAATACTGCTGGCTGTATTTGTGGGGGAGGGAGGATGAAATCAGTTCACAGGCTACAGTCTTATTGCTCCATCTACTAGATATTATTTTCTGGGGGGAAAAGTGTCTTTACCGCTTGCCTTCTGGTGATCGAAATTACTTTTACAAGTACTTATAGGGAATAGGAGCTCCTGACCCATCCTTTCCATTTGGAAGTCCAGCATACCAGCACCCACTTTATTAAAAAAAAAAATGAAGAGCAAAACTTCTAGCCCACTGTGTAGCCCACTGAGATTTGATACAGAGATTTGAACTGAATTATCCCATTCTTCCGAATTTGATCATCAACTGAGAATGAATAATATGAAACTGGATGCTTCCAGTTCAGTGGCTTCATTTCCTTCTTGCACATGTGCAAAAAGACAATTTTATCCCTATTGTATGCAACTAAAACATTCTCACTTAAAAAATACAAAGCAAATCTCAACATAGTTAGTATCTTTTTTCCACAAAATTTAATAAATTGTCAAAGAGACACCAAACTTGAAGTAGACAAAACAAAATATAGAATTATGCCTGCTCTACTCACAAAAATAGTCACCACAGCAGAAATTTTTTAAGGAGAAATCAACATAAAGCACAACACAACTCTTTTTAGCTCATACCTGTTTTTACCTCAGACCTGATATCAGCTAGCATACTGAACAGAGAGTAA
The DNA here is from genome assembly GCF_028640845.1 of Ahaetulla prasina. Lineage (NCBI taxonomy): Eukaryota > Metazoa > Chordata > Lepidosauria > Squamata > Colubridae > Ahaetulla > Ahaetulla prasina. The sequence goes on along the minus strand of NC_080539.1, from coordinate 266,520,890 downwards.
ATCTTTTGTGGTTTTTCTCAATTCCTGATTTCAGGTGTATGGAGTCATACCTATGCATAGGATTGTCATGTTGGAAGCATTATTATTATTTCTTTAATTATATTCTCATTTCCATTTTTATTGCTTCTCTTATCTAATCAGGGTAGATAATGTGCTGAAAAGTCACAAGAGGCATTAGTAGGTGAGCTGATCGCTTTGCACTATTTTTTAATAATATGACAATCAGAATGATATCAGACAATTTGTGATTTAGCATTGCTAATGTCATGCTTGTGAGTCATATATTAGTGAATCACAGGATTAAGTCTTGAAGAAAACAATTTCATATCCAACTCCAATATATTGTACACACGTTCCTAAATTTATACTTAGCCTATCTATCACAAAGTTTACATACAGCTTTTCTGATATAAGAAAAAGGTATTGGTATAATATGAAGCAACAACCCTGCTCAATACAGGTAGTCCTCAACTTACAATCGTTCATTTAGTGACCGAAGTTACAACAGCACTGAAAAGGGTGATTTAGGACCATTTTTCACATTTATGATTATTGCAACATCCACATGGTCACGTGATCAAAATTTAGACACTTGGCAACTGTATCAATAGAAATTGCCAATGTATGAGTCTAAGGATACCGATAGTAGACATGAATAATAGAAAGGATGTAAATCCCAGCAGATGTTGGGAACTGATAAATCCTTGTAAATAATCTTTATAGTTATGAAATAGAATAGAATAGAATAGAACAGAATAGAATAGAATTTTTATTGGCCAAGTGTGATTGGACACACAAGGAATTTGTCTTGGTGCATATGCTCTCAGTGTACATAAAAGAAAAGATACATTCATTAAGGTACAACATTTACAACACAAATGATGGTCAATATATCAATATAAATCATAAGATAAACTAAGATTGCTTTATTTGTACTTCCACACAAGTACAAAGAAATCCAGGCTATTTCAGAAATCTAGGACCAGTTTTTTTGAAGGATTATCTATCTCCCATCTGCTTCAAGTTCCTTCAATTCATCATTGCCATCCATTAGAAACCTATTAGTGCCTTCTCTGTCATAGCACCTGTCCCCTGGAATGGGATACCCCCCCATGGCTTCTACTCTAATGATGCTGTGCTGCTCTTTAAAGATATGGCTCTTCTCCCAGGCCTTGGAGTAGACTGCCCATCGACCTGTTTGTGTTCTTGTTTTTAAAGGGATTATTGTTGTCCAGGTGCTTTACTTTCTTTTGTTTTTAAATTGCAAGCTGCCCAGAGTCATATGGCCTCTAAATCAAATAAAAATACATAAATAAAGAAATATCAAATTTTCACTGTTTATTGTGAAGGCTTATCTACTGAATGGAGAAGGAAAGGGAATGAAAATCAAAACAGTCATATTAGGGCAGATCGAAGGCCTATCTAATCTCAGCATATTATTCTCACAATCACCATGTCTATGAGAAGTCTCCATTGGGAAACAATGACCATAGCATTTTCTTACTTCTGTTCTCTAATAACTGGCATCAAGAGGCAGGCAGCTTCTGAAACTGGAGGCCATTACCGGTGATGTCTAGAAGCGATTGATACCCTTATCTACCATGTAATTATCTAATTTCTTTTAAATTTGCATGAAAAATATCCAAGTTGCTGGTCGTCATGATATTTTTGGCAATATGGTCTATGAATAAGTACTTGTGTGAAGTTTACAATAGTTCCTTTCGTCTCTTTTCTATGCTTCAGTTTCATTGCTTAGAACTAGTAAATTAGACTGGCAGAAAATGTCCTCCATCTTCTCCATACTCTTATGTTTCTGAAAAATCTCATCATACCTTTCCCTTACGTGTCTTATTTCTAAACTAAAAATGCTCTATTTCCCCACAAAAATTGCTCTGCGATAATTGTTATTGTTAATTTGTACCCTAGAAATTGCTTCTAATTTGTTGCATTATTTCCAAATGTAATAATTGGGTAACAACATAGTTTATTTTAACAGCCATTTTATTTTCCTTCTCCTGTTTTATCTTTCATCTTCTTGGCTAACTTGGTAGAATGTGTATATGATTATGTAAAATTTAAGCAGCTCTAGGTATAAAGGTGATCATTTTCTAGTTTGCCCAATTGTCATTTGGAATGAAATCAACAAATCATGTCATTTGAGACTATTATATAACCTTTAATGTTCATCCCTGTCCCCCAGTATGCATATGCTGCTGGACAGTCATTCAATGTTGCCCCACTTAGGACATTCAGCCTCAAACAGTAAATTGGTTGAGTTAGATAGTAGCCAATATAGCTTGAGATATTCTTTCCCAACCCCATCTGAGTTTTTCAGTGGCTGGCCTGAAATGACCTTTGGAGTTTTCAATGGAATTCTCAGACTGAAAAACTCGTAAGCATCTAAAAAAAATCTTCTTCCTGCGTCAACTCAAAAAACTCAGACTGCTGACACAGTTTTGCAGAGGAATTATTGAGTTTGTCATTTCTACTTCTATAACTATCTGGTTTGGCACATCAACCAAACAGGACAGGTACAGATTTCAATGGATAGTTTGGACTACAGAAAAGCAATTGCAACCAGCCTGCCTTCCATTGAGCACATGCATACTGCACGAACTAGAAAGGGGGCTGAGAAAATATCTACAGACCTCTCACGTTTTGGATATAAACTGTTTCAATTCCTCCCCTCAGGACACTCCTATAAGGCACTGCATACCAAATCAACCAAACACAAAGACAGCCCCCCCCCCACCCAATGCCATCACTCTGCTAAACACCTAATTACCTATAATTCCCATAACATTGTCTTATGCCTAGGGATATTTACCCAAGTAGTAGGGCTGTATTACTATTATCCTTCTCATCTTTCCTATTAACTTCTTCTATTGGTATCTTATGATTTATCACTTAGTTGTTTGTATCTTATGATTTCTGATTGCATCTTATGATTTCTGATTTATTACTCTGTTGTTTGTATGTGCACTGAGAGCTTATGCACTGGAGACAAATTCCTTGTGTGTCCAATCACACTTGGCCAATAAAGAATGTTCTATATTCTGTTCAAAATGTGTTGAACATTTTCTATTCCATTAGTGCCATCAGCAAATTGCCAGGGTATGTTTTCTGAAGTTATAAAAACACACTGTTGTATGTGCTCCCTCTACTGGCTCAGTTTCAGCACTGATTGCTATAATTACAATATTTTAATGATATCCTATGAATTGTTTATTGCATGCTAAACTTTTCTTGAGAAATAGGTAATTAACATATAAAATTCACTTGTTAAAGAGCAGCTATCATTTTAAATCAGAGAATGGCAGATATGGATCTAGATTTAGTGGTCCATTTCTAACTAATTAATAACTAATCACCTGGCCTTCAAAGTTATCCAGAATATATCACACAGAGAAAGTGGGCAATTCTGAAAAATGTGGCCTCCACTATTTAAAACTGCTTACACAGGAGCTTACATATATGCACCCATCATTACATATATGCACCCATAATACAAACACATGAAATACTGTTTCTTCTGAAATAATTAGTTTTAAAAGACAGCTTTCTTATACTACAATGAAATGATGATCAATTGATAGAAACCAACCGTGTATAAACTCACATTTGTGCTAGAAACCAAACCTGATCAACAATTGAGGCTGGTGTAGAACTTTAAATATCAGGATTAGCTTGCAAGGTAATGATAGAATGTAATCGTAATGATAGAAGATAATAGATATATATTGCATTAGACCAAGGGATAGCAACCTGCGACTCTGGAGCTGCATGTGGCTCTTTCACCCCTCCCTGTCACTCAAAATATGTGTCACAATTGTCAATGTGCGACACCTGCCGACACACAATTTATTGAGCTTTTCAACGATGGATAAATCCGAGAAAAGAAAAGTTTCAGAAGAAAAAAGAATGTTTAAGTCAACTACATATGCTTGTTTTGTGGCCGCTCAAGAAATAGTCAGGCACGGGAAGGGTTTTGTGGCTCCCGGTGTTTTCTTTTCTGTGGGAAACAGGTCCAAATGGCTCTTTGAGTGTTTAAGGTTGCAGACCCCTGAATTAGATGAATACTCCTTTGTTTTCTGCTCTCTTCTTTCCGTTGTCTCTGAGCATTGTTATAGCCAACACAGAATCTTCTGCAATCAGTAAAAGATGCTATCTTGCAATCCCCATTCAAATCTCAGGATTATTTTCTCTCTCTCTTTCTCCTTCTCTCCCTCCCCCCCCCTCTCATGAAAAAGAGAGAGAACACTGTGAGCTAAATGTAGTGTATCAGATTATTGGTATTAAGTATGTCTGTGATCTAAAATTGTTGCTTGATAACCTCAGTCTGCCAGTAGATGTAATATTGGCAGGCTCACTGGATTTAGTTGTAGATATTTCAGTATTTGCCTTTTATATCAAGGGTCTCCAACCTTGGTCCCTTTAAGACTTGTGGACTTCAACTCCCAGAGTCCCCCAGCTAGCAAAGCTGGCTGAGGAACTCTGGGAGTTGAAGTCCACAAGTCTTAAAGTGACGAAGGTTGGAGACCCTTGTTTTATATGATTGTAGAAAAGGTGTAATAGGAATGAGGAGTGAGAACTAGCTTTACTTTGTCTTGTTGAAGAGGAGAGAAAGGGCAGCAAAACTCAACCCACCACTCAACGGACCAACCCAAGGAAGAATAAGGCTGAACCTGTTATAGTCTGTTAAGACAAAGGGAAAAATAACACAGTGGGGTGGCTAGCTTTATTGGGAAGATGAATGTGTTTGATAGTGCCATAAATGATTGAACATTGTTTACAAAGAAACTTGAAAGTTTTTTTAGGCAAATGAGACAGCTGTTGGAAAAAAACCGTTTTATTGAGTATGCTGAGAGAGAAAGCAATTTAGCTTTGCATCAGTAGTAAAAATAATACAACAACATTTTGTTGCCATTGTTGATTCCAGAGTATTTCAGGTTTTGTAAACACAAGCAAAAGGAAAATGAGTTCACTGACAGAATCTGCAATTGAACTTAACATGCCTAAACACTGCACATCTGGAAAGGACCATTGAGAAATCAGCTGTATAGCATTTTGAATGAAAACATTTTTAAACCCTAAACAGATATAGATTTAACACTTAGCAGAGCATTTGAAATTGTTATCTGTATGGGCCCTGATGCCTGAACTAACACAGAACTGGAATCAGGACTCAAGATAAATGTGAATACATCTGCAGTAACAGTAACAGATCAAAGAAATACTGTGCTATCATTGTGGCAGAGATTCACAAACTCCAACTCAATGTAGATTTAAGGGAAAAAACTGTAGAACACGCAGTAAAGAAAAACATATTCAAAGAGTCTGTTGCAGGAAAGAAACAAACTACTTTCTAAAAATAAACAACCAAGCCATTACTTTAAAGAGTGTGGTAGTATATATAATAAATAAAACATTAATAAGGAAAATCAAACAAGGATAGTTAATATGTAAACCTCTTATGACTTAAGTATAAGAGATGAAATAGGATCAGCAATAGGAGTCACTCATGCCCCCAGTGAACAGCAAAACAATATAAATGAAATTGGATGTTTATGCTGTATCAGTGATATCAAGAACCAGTTTGGTATCGGTATCAGGCTAGAAATGAGACTGTGCTATAGCTATACAACCAGTTGGGTGGCCTTGGCCCAGTCACTCTCTCTCAGCCCTAGGAAGCAGGCAATGGCAAAACACTTGTTCAGGCAATTGCCAGGAGTCAACATTGGCTCAAAGGCACCATAGAAAAACAAACAAATTTTAAAAAATCAGTGGTATCACAGTAGGATATCACAGTATCAAAGATATTAAACTAGACCCATCAAAAATATAATAATATACCTAAAATGTATGCAGGGTGAAAAAGAATTTCTAAGAATTCCTACCCTGTTTCCCTCCAAATAAGACATCCCTGATAATAAGCCCAATCGGGCTTTTGAGCACATGGCAATAAGGCCAAGTGCTTATTTCAGGGTTCAAAAAAATATAAGACAGGGTCTTATTTTCGGGGAAACACAGTATTCGAGTAAAACCTGTAATGTAATAACGATTGAGAAATGTTGGAGTTGTATGTTGTTCAAAACAGGTAGAGCAGCAATCTAAGCTATGAATGGCTGAGGAAGCTGCGGGCTGAATGGAGTTCCATCAACAATTCTTATTCTGAGTCCACTGAAAGTAATCTGTCTCCCTCTCTTCCCTGCTCCCTGCTCCCTCCTCTCTCTCTCTCTCTCTCTCTCTCTGTATGTGTATGTGTATGTGTATGTGTATGTGTATGTATCTGTTCAAAGACAACCCATACTGTTGCATGGCCAGTTCTGTATGTCATATGCAAAAAGGTAGACACAAGCTGAATTGAATGGATGCTGTAGGATTTCTTTCCGCCCTGAAGTTGATTATAGCTTCTGGGTTACCCCTGTAGTTCCAGTAGCTTAAAACTATAGAATTCTAAGGTCTGTAGGTTAAGAGTAAATTACCATTAATCTACCTTTATAGGCTGAACAACACTCCTTACCTAAAACTGAGGACATTTTTGCTAATCTCACTGTGAGACATTTCAGAAAAAAAGATCTAATAGAGACTTATTCACAGGGAAATGGAGAAAGTTTCCAAAGTACGTCTTACCATGAACCCACTTAAGGTTATATCTATACGATAGACTTGTTTTTGGAATATGTAGCATCTGCACCAGCACTTTGGCAGAGAGCCATGGACCAAGTATAACAAGGCACTGACTGCTATTTAGGTGACATATTATCATTGGAGAAAATGTTGAGATGTATCTGCAAAACCTCAAGATAGTCTTGTATATTTGAACTAGACTGTGATGTTTCTCTGTGTCATATATGTGTGTATATGCATAATGGTTATCTTTTGAGAGCCGAATGCAACGAAATTTCATTTTAATGTATGCTGATTAGTGGACACTTAAAGTGATAATAAAGTATTCTATTCTATTCTATTCTATTCTATTCTATTCTATTCTATTCTATTCTATTCTATTCTATTCTATTCTATTCCATTCCATTCCTAGAAACTGGCAGACAGTGGCTTTTAAGATGATAAAACAAATGGTGAGTTTTAAAAACCTAGTACTGGTTATTGAGAATTTATTTAAATTCAACCCCAACTCCTCTCCCCCTCTCCCCGTTCTGTGTGTCCGGCTCCTCTTTTGTCATCTTGTGTACATGATTTTATCTGTTAATGTTTTTATTGCTGTGTTTTTTATCATGGATGATTTTAATGTTTTTCAGTATTGTTATGCTGTAAGCCACCCAGAGTCATTGGATACGATGTCTGTAAATTTATTAAAAATAAAAAAACCCTGAAATATCACCTTGGCATAAGTATTCAGACCCTTCACTCAGTACTGTGTTGAAACACCTTTGGCAGCAATTACAGCCTAAAGTCTTTTTGGAAATGACGTGACAAGCTTAGCAACCTGGATTGGGGGATTTTCTGCCATTCTTCCTTGCAAATCCTCTCAGGCTCAGTCAGGTTGGATGGCAACTATTGATGGACAGCCATGTTCAGGTCCCTCCAGAGATGTTCAGTAGGGTTCAAGTTAGGGCTATGGCTGTCCCCAAGCCACTCCTGTGTTGTCTTGGCTGTGTGCTTAGGAGCATTGTCATGTTGGAAAGTGAATCTTTGGCCCAGTCTGAGGTCCTGAGGGCTGTGGAACAGATTTTCATTGAAGATATCCCTGTACTTTGCTCCATTCAGCTTTCCCTCAACCCTGACCGGTCTCCCAGTCCCTGCCACCTCTGTGTAAATTCATACATTATTTTTCTCCATATCCTCTGGAGAGAAACCTGATAATACAGATCTTGCCACTTGTGGAAAGTAACATGTATGTAACTATACATGTAAGTCACAGACAGACGCATTAAATGTGTTTCCAAATGCAGAAGACCAATGTCATCCGAATGACATCGGTGGAATGGGGGTGGGGGCAGGGCTTGCATGAAGCATCCATGGTCAGACCCCCAGTTAGAAAACTCTTGAATGGGGGTAGGCTATCACCATTCTCAATGGTTTAAAGGTGAACTTTCATTGTTCTTTCTTTATATGTCTGTGAAATTTGGACTTACTGTTTTAAGATAAATACTAATACCATGTTTCCCTGAAAATAAGACGCTGTCTTATATTTTTTTGAACCCTGATATAAGTGCTTGGTGTTATTTTCGAGGAGGTCTTATTATTTTGGGGTGCGTGGAGCAAGACGGGGCTCCTCTTGCCATCTTACCTGATTTCCAGCTCTGTCTCCCTAATCCTAACCAGAGGAAATGGCGGGGACCGGATGTGCTTGTGGTTAAATTTCTTTGGGGGAGGGCTTATTTTTGGGGGAGGTTTTACTTTGGGGGAGGGCTTATTATCCAGGAAGGTTTAGCTCTGCCTGGTAAGGCCTGTTATTAAGAACACAAAGCCTGCAATTACTGCAGGTTCGAGCCCGGCCCAAGGTTGACTCAGCCTTCCATCCTTTATAAGGTAGGTAAAATGAGGACCCAGATTGTTGGGGGGGCAATAAGTTGACTTTGTAAATATATACAAATAGAATGAGACTATTGCCCTATACATTGTAAGCCGCCCTGAGTCTTCGGAGAAGGGCGGGGTATAAATGTAAACAAAAAAAAAAAAAAAAAAAGGTCTTATTTTCAGGGAAACATGGTATTCTTGGATATAATGGTCACTCTGTCAACTATTCATAGTTTAAATTACAGTGAAATTTCTTTCCGTTTTTGTTTTTCTTTTTAGTGCACACAGCACTGTTTATATTTTTGTATATTCATTCTTTGGGAGAACAGGAAATTCCATGTAGCCCCACTTAAGATGGAGGAGTAAGGGAGACGAAAACAATTTCACTGGGGCAATAATGTCAACTAAAGATAATATCTGTCACAGAATGCATTTGAAGCATAATAAATATAACTAGAGAACACAAGAGGCTAGGTTAAAATAACACGAAGGTTAATAAGACTCAAAGCAGATTTGATCTTCTCTGTAGCACATGATTTATAGTTTCAACCTTAAAGCTCTCTAAAATATTAAAAATGATATTTTGCTAATTTTGAAAACCCAGGAAAGTTCTTTCCTGGTGAAGTTATTTATTAATTTTGTTGACTTCAAAAAGGTAGCTCTGACTTTGAAAAAATGTAATAATACAGCCCCCAATTAAATGGTGCTCATAATCTCTTAAGCCTTTACTTAGACTGCTGTGCTTTACATCCTTTTAACTCTTTAGTGCTTTAGATTGATTTTTTCATAAGCATTAAGCAACCTTACCTTTGGAAATGATCTCATTTCTGTTGTCGCTGGGAAAATTGGCATTCAATCCATTGACAATTCTACCCAATTGTAGAACAGCACTATTAAAATGTATCCTGATAAGATGATGTGCTGATGATTCATTTTATCGTATATAACAGTAAAATAAATTTGTACCCTGCAGAAAGATCACTTATACTATTAAAGGCCTGAAGTTTGAAGGAAAGAAAGGTGAAGTAAAGTGATTTTTTTAAAAAAAGCTATATCTCATTTCTGTATATCAACAATCTCTATGTAGCAATAACAGGACATATTTACTACTACTGAGGTACCCTTTTTTCTGGATTTTACAAGTTGTCTGCATTGTGGAACAACTTCAAACTGCATTCATTATAATTGTTATCTTGAAAAAGTGGATCGTATAGGCAAGAATGATCATACTGTCATATAGTCAGTAGTTTCTGTAGGAGATGACCAGGCTGAGCCTGAGGGAATGGTCAATGCATCTTGTCATGAATCCCTTCTCCCGTACAAGACATCTAAGTCCAGCCCACCTTCAATTCCTTCTACCCCTATCTACTTTCAAATTGGCTGTTAGTAGTTCAAATTTTTGAAGAGAGCTTAAGCTTGCAATAAATCTTTATACTCACTTGAATTGCCTAGAACAGGGGTCTCCAACTTTGTCAACTTTAAGCAAAGCTGGCTGAGGAATTCTGGGAGTTGAAGTCCACAAGTCTTAAAGTTGACAAGGTTGAAGACCCCTGGCCTAGAAGATCTGATTTCCCTGGCGCCTGACAGTTTCTGTGGCAGTGATATCCCTGCTGTATCCTGTATTATTAAGAATAGTAGTCTCATTACTTTTTTTAAAACAATGGATTAAGTATCTGTCCTGTTTTATTCAAAACAGATTCTACAATGATTATAAGGTCCATTTTATTGCTGGCATGTTTGGACGGTACCCAAGTCTATGCCTATATTGGACTGCTGTAGAAAATGGTTTGATCTTATTTCTTACAAATCAGTAGAAGTTGGATCAGTTCCAAATGGAGCATTAATTAATGTCAAAAAAGCAGCGTGAGAGCATAATTAATTACAGGGATGTGGATCCCAGCTGTGGAGGTAGATAAAGTCTACATAATTAAAGCTGGTTAACAATGGGAACTGCAATGTCTTTGCAACATCAGAGCCTCAACTTTAATGTCAAAACAAAATTAACACATACCCAAGAGGTACAGATGTTTAATTAAGAGCAACAACATAGAAATCATTAGGCAACGTCTACAGAAAGGACAAAAAAATACAGCATTTTAAACAAATCCTTGCAGAAGGACTTGTGAAAGAAAGCCTGGAAGTGTGTTTTGAAACTTTCATAGTGGCTACAGGGAACTAAACTATATTACAAACAGAGACCAGTACTGGAAGTGACAATAAAGTTTGCCCGACTGTAAAAGTGTCAGGTAATGTCTTAGATGTTATTCTGCCTTGAGAATCACTAAGTATGCAATATTATTGTCTAGCTAATCTGTCAGTTCCATTAAGTAACACCATCTCTACATATTTGCACTGGACTGCAACCTAATAACTTACAATGATTTATATTATGTGTAAAATAAGACTACATTCCTTATATAAGGCTCCGTATAATTCTTGACTTCTATAATATACGAATATTATGGAGTCAATTCAAAACTTTGTGTACCCTTTATGAAACTTACCAGTAAAGTTTGGGAAACCGAGAAATGATAATAGTGAGCCTTGGGTTTGGGCAAATGTAAGCTATTTAAAATAGTAATTAGTCATGGATAATCAGCTATTGTTTTCCTCAAAGAGATAATGCAATGAGCTTTTCTTGAACTTACTGGAGACAAATTTAAAAAGGCATTTGGTTTAAGAAACAGAACATTTGCTTAATAAAATTAAGAACATCTGAAAGCCAGTGCCAAAACAGCCTTTTACAATCCAAGTTGAAGATATTGCTTTGTATGACGAAGGACTTTGGGTTTAGTTATCTATTGATGTATGAAACTGAAACAGATTTTTTAGAAGCACTAGTCAGCCAGGATATGAACAGACCAAAGGACAAAGCTGTCCACCATTGTGTACATAGTCTATGCCAACAAGCGACTCCTAGGAGTGGCCAAACTGATCCATCTCTCTCGCTGACAGTCCTTTTGTCTAATGTGACTGTGGAATGAAGCTTTAAGGCTAGGCAGTAGATAAAAACATACAATTGACCATGTCCAATGACTGACTCAATCATGTGACGTTTTCATGTACATAAAAGCATAATTGACACTCTGGTCTTTGCAGATGTTTGGTAATTCATTCAGTTCCCACAATGATATCAGAAAATAAGTCTTGTGAACTGGCAATAACTGTGCTTTCCTCTGATCATGTTCTTCTCATCTCTAATATCTATTTACATGCAAATGGACCTCTGATTTTTGCTTGTCTTTCAAGTTGCTATTAAATTGCCATTGTACAATTAACACAATACAATGTATGAAAGAATGCCTTGCATTTATATAGATTTTGGAGACGATGCTTTATTATACAGAATACAGGGTTTGTTTGTTTTTTAAAAAACAACTACCCTCAACTAATTTCCCTCAGAAAAATCTCAAAGGAAGAGAAGAGATTCTAGGTCCTTGTCAAAGAAGTGTAATGGTATTGTTGCTCTGTTGATAAAGCTTAAGTATATTTTTCAGCTTGCATATCAACATTTATATTTTTGACAGATTTACTGCATGTTAAATCCCAAATATGGAACAGTACTATTCTGACAAACTTCCCATAATTTTGGTCCAAGCAGGATTAAGGGTAATCTACTAGAGAAGCTGACGATAGCATGGACAAGATCTTGTAGGACTTAGACTAATGGAACCCCTAGGTTATAGCAGGATTTTTCTGGATCCTAAAAGATACAGTAAATAAGTGGGTATTGGAGGAAAGAAAACATATATTATTAGACATTTCAATTTAAACTGCTATTGGTGTCAGAATAATCACCTAAGGAGGAAAAACTTTGAGTTGATATTAGATTGTTCATACCTGGTGTATCTGGATAAGAGTGGTTACCTGGATGTGTTTTTCTTCTAGTTTGGAAAGAGGTGGTGGTACAACCAATGCTGGATGATATATAAAAGGAATTCATTTTTAAAGAATTGTCTGAAGTAATCCTTGTATGTCTTTCCTTACTACTGACGGTGACACTTTTTTTTAGTGTCATTGGACTGGGAGGTGCTATTTTGCTATTGTGACAGTAGTCTTTTAAAGAGAATAGCCAATGATATCACACAGCAGTAGTAGCAAGCTATTGCTTACAACTCGTTCACTGTCTCCCGTGTTTTTGTACTCCAGAAAGTTATCTGGAGAAGTTCTGTAGAGTCATCAATATGTGAACTGTGTAACTAATCATTCTTTCCACAAATTCCAGAAATAGAAGTCAAGTCCTAAGTGAAGGCATGAGATTAGAAACTTGGGCTAAGGAGTAGGAATGAATACGCAATCTAAACGCAATAAAATATTTTCTTTGGGGTTGAATTTGATCCATATTTGTACAGTCAGTGTGTTTTGCATAAGATTAAAGATACATTTTTCAGTTTAGGGATACAAGTAGTCCTCACTTATCAAAGGTAATCGGGATTGGGAGCTCTATCACTAACAAGTCATGGTCATAAGGCATAAAGTCATGTCACTGTGTGACTTATGATGGCAGTTCTGGCAATACAAGTTGCTTTCATTGGATGAATGTCATGCAATTGTAGTGTCCCAAGATCACATGATCATCATTTGCAATGTGCTGGCATTTCCATTGACTTTGCTTGAGGGAAGTCGGAAGCGAAGGTCATGAATAGTGACCACGTGAACGTGGGATGCTTCAACATGGCAATTGTAAGCCAGTTGCTGAGTGCCTGAATTATGGTCAATATGACCACAAGGATGCTGTAACAGCTTCAACTATGAAGACCCGTAGTAACTACCCCTCTTTTAGCGCTGTTGTAACTTTGAGCAATTGCTGAATGAGTGGACATTAAATGAGGACCACCTATACTCATAAAATCTGCTCGTTTTTTGAAGTGAAGTTGAGGAAATGACCAAAAGCACATTTTCCTCCAGTTTAGAGTGCCACATTAGAATAGAATAGAATAGAATTTTTATTGGCCAAGTGTGATTGGACACACAAGGAATTTGTCTTGGTGCATATGCTCTCAGTGTACATAAAAGAAAAGATACGTTCATCAAGGTACAACATTTACAACACAATTGATGATCAATATATCAATATAAATCATAAGGATTGCCAGCAACAAGTTATAGTCATACAGTCATAAGTGGAAAGAGATTGGTGATGGGAACTATGAAACGATTAATAGTAGTGCAGATTCAGTAAATAGTCTGACAGTGTTGAGGGAATTATTTGTTTAGCAGAGTGATGGCCTTCGGGAAAAAACTGTTCTTGTGTCTAGTTGTTCTGGTGTGCAGTGCTCTATAGCGTCGTTTTGAGGGTAGGAGTTGAAACAGTTTATGTCCAGGATGCGAGGGATCTGCAAATATTTTCACGGCCCTCTTCTTGATTCGTGCAGTATACAGGTCCTCAATGGAAGGCAGGTTGGTAGCAATTATTTTTTCTGCAGTTCTAATTATCCTCTGAAGTCTGTGTTTTTCTTGTTGGATTGCAGAACCGAACCAGACAGTTATAGAGGTGCAAATGACAGACTCAATAATTCCTCTGTAGAACTGGATCAGCAGCTCCTTGGGCAGTTTGAGCTTACTGAGTTGGCGCAGAAAGAACATTCTTTGTTGTCCTTTTTTAATGATGTTTTTGATGTTAGCTGTCCATTTGAGATCTTGCGATATGATAGAACCCAGAAATTTGAAGGTTTCTACTGTTGATACTGTGTTGTCAAGTATTGTGAGAGTATTAGTACTGTTTAGTTATGATACGGCCTTCCTGGGCAGTCAATTTATGCTTTGCGTTCAAAATGAATTACTGCAACGTGGAGCTGATTCTGGTTTTGCATCCTTATCCTAAGCTACAGGTCATTTTCTCGCATATTATTTAGTCTCCTTCCATAGGTCATTCCCCCGCCTCCTCAGTTTAGCACGTGCTATTGCAACTATGAAACATTATGAGGGTGAACTGGTTTTAAAAACGTATTTGATGCTTAGTAAGCACACAACAAACTGTACATTATAATATTTGCTGTGTTTAGAATGTGATTGTAGAACCCTGGAACTGCATACTTGACGCAAGTCAAAAGAAAGCATGTGGTTATCCCTTGGCACATTTCCCATTCTGTAATCAATTTCATAATCTGATTAATTGTGAAATGAGAAGTACATAATATAATTGATTTCATTATCCTTTAATTTCACAGTGCCATTTAAAACATCCCCCAAAGATCTCTCATAAATTTTAACAGGAAAATGAAACAGTTGGTTGATGGGAAATTAGCATCAGGAGGGTGCATTTCATGGAATCTATGAGTGAGGCAGCCATTTCATAGATAGAATAAAATTCCTCTGTAAACTTGCCCTGGGCTTTTGAATTACTTTTCTCAGAGAGATCTATTTGGTTCCCTCCCCACTTTCTTGGTTTCTGCTCCATCACTCCTTCCCCTTTGTTTCTTTCAGGGGTGGGTTCTACTTACCTTTACTACTGGTGCGCATTATGCCCGCACGTGCACACTCGCTCCGCTCATGTGCACGCAAACTCTTCTGCGCATGCGCAGATCGCTTTTTGATGATGTTCTTGTCAGTGGGCGGAGCATTTATTTATTTTATTTTATTTATTTATTTTATTTATTAAATTTTTATACCGCCCTTCTCCCGAAGGACTCAGGGCGGTGTACAGCATCCCGCCGGTTTTACTACCGATTCTATAGAACCGGTCCGAACCGGGGGCAACCCACCACTGCTTTCTTTGTTTCATTAGTTATTTATGTAAAAAAGTTGTTGTTCTGCATTTCAGTTCTTTACTTTTCTTCTGCTATTTTTATTTTCTCTGATGGGTCCTGCATCTATTACTCTTTCCCTGTGGTCTGTGTTTAATTAAATGTCTCACTAAAAATAGACCTGCAAGGCAGTTCTGATTTGTTTTGACGGAGGCCTGGTTGTTGTAATTTTGCCCCGATGATTCAGATGCACAGGTTGTCACGCAACCCTCTCTTTTACCTGCTCCAGAATTCACCAAGAAGCCGTTTTTGAGCTGTTGCAAATTCTGCCAAAAGGCTGTAGAGGAGAGTGGTAAAACGAATCATCTTTCTTTCAACGTAAGAAGAAAATGCCTTATTTTTCAAATTTCTCGTTAAAGTGAAGGTCCTCTTCAAAGATCTGCACAGCCTGAACCAAAAACCATTTTGGCTGCGAAAACTTCTAACGTGTTCCTAGGCCTCAGATTGATCCTCAGTGGCAGCCATAGCCAACCAAGTGCTATCCAGATGCACAGGAGAGCAACTCTTGTTTTCTACAGCAGCCTCTGCTCCATTTCCTGTTTCTCTTCATGGCTAGAAACAGCTTTGAGGAAGTCATTTTCCTCAGGGGAAGGGAATGGGGAAAAGAGTTTATTTGTTTTTGCTCTTTCCCTCTGCTGTGGCTATGATACAGTCGGGGCACTATCATCCATGTTAGCTGCTACATTTAGACAAAGAAAAAAATGTTATCAGATGTAGCCATTCTGTAGAGATACTACAGAAAAATGCTCAGAGTAAAAAAAAATAAATAGTCACGTGATTTATTAATGCATTCTGTGTTTTTACTGCAGAAATCATTAACACTATGCATAGACTTTGTTTTTCCTCCCAAACATCCTTATAACAATGGCCATTTTCATATTTCTATTTCAGTTTTAAAAAACAACAACAGAATTTGAAAAAGAAAGAAAGAAACAATGACGATGTCTATAGAGATTCTCAATCATCCAGGTCATGGTTGTCCCAAAGGTGGTGCTCAAAAGGCAAATGGACTTTCTTGGTTGTTTCCTTGAAAACATTTGTCTTCTCATCCAAGAAGAATAGAAAAAGCTTCTTGGATGAGAAGCAAAACATTTTCAAGGAAAAAAACCAAGAAAGTCTAGTTGCCTTTTGAAGACCACCTTTGGGACAAACAATAAAGATACTTTCAGATCAACAATCAATGGCAAAAATACCCACAATTAAAAATATGAGACAAACTAGCTCTTGATAGTGGAGCAATGAAGGCCTAGGATCAATGGGTTACCCTTTGATGCTCTATGGAAAAAGCAGGATAGAAAGAACATTGGTGTTTGGACTTCAGTGTTGGAGAAAACTCTAGACAATACCACAGAGAGCCAAGAAAACAAACAAAGGGACCATTGAACAAAGTCCAGAGTTCTCAAGCAGAAATAACCAGAATCAGATTATTGTAGTTTGGACACATTATGTGAAGTCTTACTTCTCTTAAACAGTCTATATAGATAATGCTGGAAAATGTGGAAGGAAAGATAGGATAGTTAGTAGTGCTGTTATGGTAGCAGTGGGTGCTTCATTGCAAAACCTGAAGGATTAAGTTGGGGACAGATCTATCTATGCGATTGCTAAGTGTTGACAATAGCA